>NW_010292423.1:4454-5299 GCF_000700745.2 Antrostomus carolinensis | reverse complement strand
TTATCAACCACGGCCTGACAGCTCCCAAAATAAAGATGCCAAGTGCCTGGTCTCCTGTCCCAGAAACAGGGAGCAGAGCCCAGAAACCTGCTGGGATTTCCTGCTCCCCCTTTCCCAGCTGGGTGATTCCCCATTGCTGGTAGCACTAGATGGTGCTGTGCCCCTGCCCACCACCAGCTCCTGTACACCCCAAAAATAGATGAGCACAATATGTGATGGTTTGGAATGGAGATGAGCGGAGAAACCCCATGGTGGGGTTTGGGAGAGCTTCTCCAGCTCATCCAGTCCCTTCTCTTGGTGGTACCCAGTGGTGATGGCCACAGCATGGTGAGATACATGGAATTCCAGACTGGTCTGGGTTGGAAGGGACCTTAAAGCTCATCCAGTCCCAACCCCCCTGCTGCGAGCATCGGGGACACCTTCCACTAGACCAGGTTTTTCAAAGCCTCATCCAGCCTGGCCTTAAACACTTCCAGGGAGGACATGTGAACAGGTTGAAGGGGGAACCATCCACCCTGTGCCCACCCACGGTAGTTGGGTTGAGTTGGGTACACCCAGGAAGGTACAAAACCAGCCCCATCCTTGAAGCTGGTGGTCCCCATCCCCTTGCAAACAGTGAGGCCCCACCATGATGTCCAACCACCACCAACACCACTACCCAAGCAGGTGACATCTTTGCCAAGAGCCAGACACCCCAACCAGGTGACTTCTCCCAACTTGGCTAATAGCCACAGAATTAGTTATTGAAAATTAATACCCAAAAGAGAGCTGGGGCCAGCAAAGCCAGTGGCCAGAGAGGCCACAGGTTGCCCCACGGGTTCCGCAGCACCTTGAGGAGCTCCAAA
>NW_010292423.1:0-4311 GCF_000700745.2 Antrostomus carolinensis | reverse complement strand
ACCTTGAGGAGCTCCAAATCTACTTTGTAAGAAAAAAAATCCCTCCTAACACAGACCATGGCAAGGGATTGGGGTCAGCCCCCATCACACATCCTACACCAGTAAAACCCCTCCTAAAAAACCTCACCTCCAGCCCCACCAGCCTGCTCCTCACCCCTTCTTCTGCCCCCAACCAGGCTTGAAGCCCAGGGGGGAATCCAAGGGGATGGCTGAACCACAACATCCTCTCCAGTGCTAAAATCAAGGTCCTGGAACAGGGATAGAGCTGGGGACTGCCACCAGCACCACCAGAGCCATACTGGGAGCTAGGAACAGGGCAAGGGTGGGGGAAGTGGAGGGAGGTATTTTAATTTCCAAGCTCCAGGTGGGAGAAACCCACCCCACCCAGCCCTTGAGGGGACATCATTAGTGCAAACAAGGTCCCAGATGGGACCCACCGCATCCTAGGTGCGGGCTGATGCTCTGGCCCATGGATCTGCTCAAACTGGGACAAAACAAGGCCAGTAAAACCTGTGCCAAGTCCAGAACCATTTCTTGTTTTGCTGAGAGCTTCACCAGCCAGGGCTGGAAAGGGAAGCGAGTGAGACAGCCCCGTGCTGTGGGGAAAGCCCCGTCCCACGGCTGAGGAGATGCTCTCGCTCACCCCGAGCTGCTGCTCAGCCCTTCCTCCATGGGACAGATCCTGCCTTGTCCTCCTGCCACAGCACCACTCCCCTCAGCTTCCCCCTGCCACAGCACCACTCCCCTCAGCTTTTCCGTGCCTCAGTTTACCCATCTGGGAAATGGCAGGGGGATACCCTGTGGGGTGCAAGCAGAGGGGTTGGTTTCAGCAGCACAGAGGGTGCTGGTGTTTGGGGAACATGCTGGGGATGCTGCTGGTGGGGCTGGAGCTGTGGGGGGACCCACACATGTTCCCCTGGAGCTGGGGTTTGGGGTTTTGCACTTTTTCAAGCACCTCTCCCCCCTCCAGCACTGTGAGGGGGTAAGGAGGGTCCGACAAAAGGGGGTAAAGCCACGAGCAACCCCTTGGCCACAACTCCTGGGTCCCCATCATCTCCTCCCCAAGGCAGAAACCTTCTGCTGAACAACCAGACCCTGGCAGGTCCCTATGGGGGTGCAGGCAGAGAAGGGATGTCCCCACTCCCTGTCACTCCCATGGGACCTTGGATGACCCCAGCAAGACGAAGGGCTGTGGTCACCCATGCTTGGACACCCCTCCACCCCCACACATACCCCATCTCTGCACCCCAACAGGGATTTCCATCACCCCAGCAGGGCAGATGCTCGCCCCGAAACCCGGCGCAGCGGCAAGCGTGGAATGAAGCAGCCGGTCTCCCAGGAGCAGGAGGGTGGCTGTACCCCCCCCTCAGCACCCTGAGCCCGTCCTGACGTCAGCCAGGCTGGAGACAGCACCCAGCCCTGCCTGGAGACCAGAGAGAGGCAGCGGAAAATCCACCTGTGGGAACACACACGGGGTGGAAATTAATGAACCTGGGAGAGGCTGGGCCACGCGCCGATGGCACACGAGGAGCCCACCCTTTCTGGGATGCCCATCCTGCTCAGCAAGGTGGGATCAGCACGTGTCTATGTCCAACACCTTCATGCCATGAAGCAGAGATGTTATTTTGTGCCTCTAAATACTCCACGGTGTGTCGCCGCAAGCAAAGCGACTCTTCCCCGACTCCTACCAAGGGGCTCATTATTCCAGAGACACCTGGAGCCCCCTCGGGCTTGGGGAACACCTCAGCACTGTGATATTCCCCCTCTCGGAGCTCTTTCCAGGCCCTGTTGGGTTCATGTGCCATCTCTGGCTCTGCACATCATTTATTTCAAGCGCTGTAAACTGTCCCCAGGGTTCTCTCCAGGAGTACAGGAGCCGAAATGGCTCAATCCAGGGTCCTGGAGATGTCTGGCTCTCCAGGAGGATGAAGCTCAGGGATAAATGTTCTGTGCTCATCCATGGTACGAGACATCAGAGAATCCACACACTCAGGTAATGAATAACCCAGTGTTGGGGCAACATCTCCTTTGGTCACAGCCCGTGCAAGTTTGGAAACAACCACAGCTCTTCCCTGGGTGCCTCTTCCCACCCTCACCTGCCTGTTTGTGTAGCAGGTGAGAGCATCTCAGGAGGGTTCCCCGAGAACAGGGATGGAGAACCACTGATCCCAGGGTCATCCCTGGAGCTACTCGCTGGATTCTGGGAGTCCTGACCCACCTTCTGAAATGGGGTGGGGGTTCCAGCCCACTGGGGTGACACAGAGAGTGACACAGCTTAGGACAGCTGGAAAAACCACCCAGCGCCGAGTGACTTCTCCTGGCTTTTACCCCAAGGCTTTGGCAAACAGGGGGGGCAGCAGCACCCCCTCTGCCCTATTTATACCCCAAAACCCCAAATTTAGAGCTGCCAAACCCAACTGCCACGCTCAGATGGGGGAATAAACCCCCAACCGCCTGTGCAGGACTGGGCAGGGCAGCTGCTCACCTCCCACCCTCCTGCTCCAAAAATGTTCAGCCCCCAGATCTGCTGCCACCTCGTTGGAAGCCAACCAGCCCCAACTCCCACCCCGGGGGACATCGGTCAGTGTTTTGTTCCCAGCTGCTGCCTTGGGTGCCACTGGAGCTTGTCCCAAGATCTCAAAGCCTCCCAACCCCAAGGGCTGTCACCAAAGTGGGGCTGCAGTTGGTGGTACCCATCCCCAGGGAAGGATGCTGCATCAAGGGACCATGCACAACCACGAAGGGTGGGGCCTGGCGTGTACTTTAAGGTGGTTTAAAAGAGAAAAAAATCGAAAATTTTCTATAAATCCAACAAAATCAGGGTTTAGCACATGAGGATTAACCCAAAAAACGTGGTTTCACCCATTTTATTCCAGGCTCATGCTGATGTGAGGGCCATGCAATGTCTCCCCAGGATGAGATGCCTTCCCAACCCACCCATCCCTGGTCACCGTCCCTGGTCACCATCCCCTTCACCCAGCTCTGCCATCACCAGATGGGAAGTGAAGAAGCTCTGAGCGGGGCCTCCGCATCTGCGTCACGTCCTTGGGACACAGCGGTGGCGGCAGGGACTCAGGGCCAAACTCAGCTCCTGCTGACGCTGGCACCAGCCCAGGCCAACGCTGCCGGGAGCCGTGGGCTCCCGTGGAGCTGCTCCAGGTCTCCACCAACGCGCCGGTATCAGGAATCTGGCCCTGGAGTCATCAGCTGTCACTCCCCAGGGGGAATCACCCCGTTTCTGTGCTGGGAAGCAATGGGTGAATGTTGGCAAGGGTGCCCATGGCTGACACATGGTGGGCACCCCAGTCTGGGGGGGCTTTAGGGAAGGTGATGCTGGGGGTCCCCGTGGTGGGCACAGCATGATCCATTGGGACTGGAGAGATGCTTCCCTGCCAGCACAAGCGATTTGTGGGGTGACATCCCCCTGGCCACCTCCAAACCCTCCAGCTGGCCCAGGCTGAGCTGTCCCAGTGACACCAGGACACTGCTTCGCCCACGTGCCATCGCAGGATGCTGGGAAGGAGCATCCCACCGGGATGGCTTCATCACGCTCTTCAGATCCCCTTGGTCCCATCCATGGGGCAGAGGCAGTAACTTGTCAGCCGTGCTGACCCTAATGAGGAGGTCACACCACAAGATAAACCTCCGGAGTCCTGCACCTCAGGGTACCAGCTCTTTTGGGGGGTCCTGCCCCCTGCAAAATCTCATCTCGCACACCCCAAAACTGTTGCTGCTTCATCCCCACCTCCCTGTCCCTCTTCTGAGGTTGCTTCAGGGCCACCAGTGGACCAACAAGTCTGAGCCCACAGCCCCTCACACGGAGAGGTGGGATAGGACAGGGCTTGGATCGAGGAGAGGTGACAGCAGGATCGGTGCGGGAACATGGCACAAGTCAGTGCCTGGGATGCAGAGCGGGGAGCTGCACCCCAAATCTGGGGTCCCCTCTGTGAGTGGCACAGCAGCGGTGATGCCTCGCTCACTCCCGTGGCACTGGGGACCTTTGGGAGCAAAAGCAACAGGACAAGGCACTTTGGTCATGGTCCAGAGCCAAAAGCCACCCTGTGGAGGGGCTACAAGACCCCCAGCAGGGTCCTGCACCACCCAGCACAGGAACCACGATGCCACCACGTTTGGTTCCTGGTGAGAGCAGCCAGGTTAGAAATCACCAGCCAAAGTGGGGCAGGGCTCCAAAATCCCCACAGCACCGATTCCGTGTCAGCCACCTCCATGGCCCCACCACCATCCCTGGGGTCACAGCACTGTGGTGGTCACACTTCTTCCCACTCTGCCACCAACTGGGCATCCCAACCT
>NW_010292422.1:4656-5856 GCF_000700745.2 Antrostomus carolinensis | reverse complement strand
ACCCAAACCAGTCTGGGATTCTATAAAGACATCCCACTCCCCTCAGGAGCTGTGAGGGGCTGTGGGGCACGGGGAGATGGCGGCCTGGGGAGAGGAGGAGGCGGGAGGCACTGGGGCTGCTCTGGAAGGGGACATGTCCCTGCAGCATGGGGACAGGGCACTTCTCTGGGGAAGCTGGGCTCTGCCAGGGCAGGTGAGACAGCTCCAGCCAGGCCCTGGAGCTCCCACCAAACTCGACCCCATGGTGCCTTGGGCTCACCCTGCCCACCTGGGCACCCCAGGGCATGGTGACATCCCCTCAGAGGGAGGCCCAAGGGGGATGATGCCACATGGATGACACAAGCCACCTGGGCAAGTATTGACCTTTATTGTCCAGCAAGAAATGATGCAGAAGCCCAAGCTGGGATGGAGCCCGCGTTGTGCCAAGCACTGTGAGAGCCCAGGAAAGCCAGGCCATGGCACAGCTCTCCATCCCCCCGCAGCAGAACCCCGCTCCTGTGTGCTCCTGGGCTGAGCCTGGGCAGGTCCCGCACCGTGTCAGGCTGTCTGATGCTCCACGGGGGACATTTGAAGAGGATGTTGCTGCACCTCAGTGCAATGCAGTGCTGCTGGGCTCACTCAAGCTTGCAAGAGGGTTTTTTTTCCACTCCTCCTAAGGCTGATGTTCTCCCTGTTGAGGGCTTTGCAGCACGGTTGCAAGGAAAAAAGCAGAAAGCTTTTGTTCTGCGTGTCTAAAACCAGTTGAAGGCACGTGACAGGGAGCAGAAATATTTGCCATTGTCTTCATGGCAGGCAGATGCAATGATGAGGATGCAGGCATTGCTGGCGAGATCTTTGATAGCCGAGAAGCGGTTGGGAATCTTGGCAGACCTGTGCTTGTCTCGCTCAGAGTTGTAATAGAGCAGATAGGTCAGGGAGTGCCCCGGGCGCTGCCGGTACCAGGAGATGCCGAACTCGCTGATGTTGTACTGAGGGCTCAGGGTGCAGGACAGCCGAACGGTCTGCCCGGGCAGCGCCGACACAGAGGAGGGCTGAGTCAGCACGGGCTGAGCCCTGGCAGCTGCACACACCAAGGATGCAGTTACTGATGGGCTGAGCCATGTTCCCCATCACCCCCAGCCCCAGAATATTCCCCTTCCCCCTTGAGGGAACCACATTACTCAACCTCCATCCTGCTCATCACACCACACAGCCCTGGAG
>NW_010292422.1:4003-4279 GCF_000700745.2 Antrostomus carolinensis | reverse complement strand
CCGCCCACCCCCCCACCCTCTGCCCCACGCACTGGGGTACGGTGTGGGGGCATCACCACCATCTCCCCTCTCTGATGGGGGGAGCAGAGGGCTTTCCCTGTGGTCCTACACTCAGTCTGCCTGCCTCAGGAGGTCAGGAGCCTGAGCCACACCATGCCGAGGATGCCCTGCAGTGGCACCAGGGAGAACCAGGGAGACAGGACATGCCAGAGCCCCCCAGCAGCTGCCTCACTGCAGAAGCAATGTAAGGAAAGTTGCTGCTCCCTTCTCCATGCA
>NW_010292422.1:554-3917 GCF_000700745.2 Antrostomus carolinensis | reverse complement strand
GCAGCCACTGGCAAACACGTGTGGGTGGCTGCCCAAGTCACCTGCCAGAAGGCATTGCCCAAGGGAGCCGGTGCAGTGAGCTGCGGCTGCAGCACAGCTGGAGCCTTGTGCAGAAAGCCATCACACTGTGACAGTGACAGGCTGCCAGGCTCACCGGGCGGAGCACCCGCCACAGGGCACAGAGACACCCTGTGTCACAGCCAGCCACAGCCCAGGGCTGGCCTTCCCCAGCACGTCTCTGCACCCTCCAGCTCCCAGCCCCTGGCAGCTCTCAGCAGGGTGATCAGAGGTGCTTCACAGTGTCCCGTACCCAGCCGGTACCTCCTGTCCTCCACAGGCAGGATCAGCCACCCTAATGCCACCCCATCCCCATCCAGGGATGGCTCCTTCCCCCTCACTGCAGCACCCAGCCCTGCTACCAAGGTGTCCCCAAGCCAAAGATGTTTGCAAGAGGTTCCTGACGTGTCCTGTACACCTCAGCATCTCCACAGGAAAAAGGGATGATGCTACAGTGCCCGAGCACTGCTGCTGGGTCACTTGTACAGTGACGTTTGGGCACCAAGAGGAAGGTGCAGCTGGTGCACAAGCCATGGACATCACTCTGACAACCCAGGGGTGCAGGAAAGTACCTGGTGGTGCACAGTGCAAGAGCAGGTACGAGCCCAGCCCCGTGCTCACCCTGCTCTGCCAGCTTTGTTCCCTCCTGCATGAGGTACGAGAGTGCTCAGTGAACAGATGGAACTCACCCAAATGAAGCAGGGTGGACAGGTCACTGAGCAAGCAGAGCCACCCCTGTCAGGCCAGGGCAGAACATGGACCAGGACTTACTGCTGCACCACCCCACATTTGCTGCTAAAGCCTGCAGCTTCCTCCTGCTCTGCAGCACAGGTACAGCTGCTGTCCCAAGAACTGCCCACAGCTCCTTCCAGGCTGCAAATCCCCCCCACCTCATGCTCCAGGGCAGGACTGGTGCAGGCAGGATCCTGAGGAAGGTTCTTCCAGTGGCATCCGACCATCTCACAGAGGAGATCACAACTGCTCTTGCAGCAGCACTGGGCTCAGTTAGGAGCAGGGTGGGCAGATCTGACACCATCACAGCCCAGAGGAGCTGCAGGGCAAACACTGGGGGCAGGAAACACCACAAGGCTGCAAGAAGTCTGAGACTCAGAGCAGGTGGGACCACACGGAGCAGGTGGGACCACATGGAGCAGGTGGGACACACGGAGCAGGCAGCCTTCCCAACAGGCTATGATCTAGTCCAGCCCCTGCTCTACCCCCTGTAACACTCACCTCAGGAACCTGCGGGGGCCATTCCCCGTTGCTGGGAAATCTGGCTATTGAAACGATGACAGTGTCAGCTGGAAACGCAGCCCCTCCCCTGGCTCTTCAGCAGCTAACGCCATCGCCACCCGGCATTTTGTGATCCTCACGGCCTGCAACACAGCGCCTGGCACAAGCAGCCCCCACGTCACATGCCCAGGCACCCACCAGAGGAGAGCAGCCCTGGGGAGAGTTGTGCTAGCACCGTGTTCGTTACGGTGAGATACGGAGGTACGTGGGGAAAGCACTGGCTTTGACTCAGCTCTGGGGGCCAGCTGGTCACCTGGACCATCTTCATCACCAGGTGGTGGCCCCATGAGTGGCAGAGAGGGACATGGCACCTCAGTGCCCAGTGGTTAGGGAACAGGGCTGGAGAGCTGCCAGCAGAGCTCCTCTGCTCCTGGCTGTGTGGGAAGGGCTCCCCAGCTCAAATCCCAGCTTCACAGAACAGATACTGCAGTGAGTGGGGGGGGAACGAGCAGACCCTGTCCTGGCCTTGCCCACAGCTGGCCAAGAGCCTTCTCCTGACCCCAGACACTTGCTGCTACAGCCAACAGATGCACATGGTCCTAAGCCTTTGCTCCCTCTGCTATTTGAATTGGATCTCTAACTCCAACTACTGACGTACGTCAGCCCTGGGGATTTCTCAATCGTGACAAACTCGGTGAGAGTTCATGGCCAAAACATCTCCTGGTGACTCAGCCACAATCTCCAGCTCCTTCCCCTTGTGACCAGGACAAGTTTGTGGAAGGGGAACGGCAAGGGCCAGGGCTCACTGCTTTTCCCTTGGGCTTCAAGTCTTTTTTTCCTTCTATTTTCCCTTCCCCCATCTACTTTTTCCCTTGGCTGTCTCTCAGAAGAGCACAAGGCACTGCAGATAAGGCCAGGCACAGCTCAGGGCATTATCTACCACCAAGGATTTAGGTCTTGACATTTACAAGGGGCAGGACTTTCAACACCAGCCTCCAGTATTTGCTGCCAGCTTTCACCATCTAGACCTGGACTTCCTCACATATCCATGCAAGTGGCTGGGAACTTGCCCAATATTCAACAGGTTGAGGTCAGCAGTTAACAGATTAATTCTGCTTAATGAAAATTCAGCAGCTAAGCATCTGAAAGTGTCATGGTCTCACTGCTGAGCCACCAAAACTCAAGCTGAAGCCTCAAAATTCTTTCACACTAAGATGAGGAGCAGGGTTTCCTGCTGGAGTCTGCAGGCAGCACTCAGGCTGTTCTGCTATAGTGACTGTAAGACGAAAGCAGCTCCAAACTTACCCTGATACCAGTGAGGTGACCTTGAGAACATTGTGTAACCCACTAAGGCTTTTAAGTAGGATCCATCAACTGTATCTGAGTCACCTAGTCAGGGAGGTCATACTTTCTTAGCTCCAGCTCAGAAAAGCTCTTCAGGAAGAGAGTATCAATGGAAAAATACTTTGTTACTGAAAATACTGCAGGACACATCTCTGATTACCTCTCCAGTCCCTCCTCTGCCTGGAGTGCAGCCAATCTGGCCTCAGCTGAGTTGTGGGTCTGCTTTTGCCCAGTCATGCACACACAGCCCTTGCCAGGCTGCACCTCCTGTTTGCAGGAAATACACAGTTGTGCCTTGTCCTTCACGTGGCCGATACTGTTAACATTTGGGGAACTTAATTTTAGCTTGAGAATTAAATACAGAACAAGCACAAATGACGGGTCCAAATAAACTCCTTTATTTCTCTGTAATAAATACAGCACTATCTGAATTTTAAGTTCCCCAAGGTCCAACCTTTCCTCTCCTTCCCTGCTAGTCTCGAAGTGAATCACCACTAGAAGATTCCTGTCTGGTCAGTCTGTTCCCTCCAGCTCATCCCCTGTCCATCTGTCCTTCCGCTCCCTGCAGTGGCAGGGCTCTACACCAGGCTCCTCTCTTCCCTACAAGGAGGCAGGTTCTTCACAGGAGAGAAGAAACACCTACAGGGAAGAAAGGACAAGTTCAGCATTGGGTGCGTGTTCCAGCAGCTGGTATTAATAAAAGCTCTTTCACCTAAGGCAACCAGATCA
>NW_010292422.1:248-530 GCF_000700745.2 Antrostomus carolinensis | reverse complement strand
CAGGAATGAGGGAATGAAGTGGGAAAAGCAGCAGGCTCAGGGAAGAGAGCCACCTCTAAGATTGTGTCTACAGCCTTCTCACCTTCACAGAGACATGGTTGGGATTATGTCTCATGCCCTTTCCAGTTCCCTTCCACATGCCAGCACACAGGAAAGGCACTTGCAGAGGCAGAACTACTTCCTATTTAAAGCCTCAAAGGGCACTATAACCTCAAGAGGCTGTTTCTGCAGCCAGCGAGCCCTCCTGGGCATTCCCTAGACAGCAGGTCCCCCGGTGCCCAG
>NW_010292422.1:0-215 GCF_000700745.2 Antrostomus carolinensis | reverse complement strand
TGGCTGTACTTGCACTGCTTCAGAGCCTCGTTGAAGCCCTCGCACAAGGTCAGGTCGCTCTGGTTGGTCGCACACTCCAGGAACTGCTTTATCTCATAGTGGCAGGGTCCATAGGGCGGCTGCTGGAACACGGGCTGCTGCCGGGGCTCCTGCGGCACCGACCTGCTTAGGGGAGCGGGCCCGGGGCGGAGCTGCGCCTCCCTCACCCCGCTGCT
>NW_010292421.1:0-6205 GCF_000700745.2 Antrostomus carolinensis | reverse complement strand
CCCCACACACCCCCCAGGCCCTCCCTCCCCACAGGAGATGCTGGGGAAGGGCTCGGTCCCATCCAACACCCCAGAGCCATGGCAGTGCCATCTGCTCACTCCATCTGGTACCCATCAGCACAGGGGTGTCAGGGTGCAGCCCCCACCCCTGTCCCCTCCCCATTAACGACACCAAGCCCTCGTTCATTGCTGCCTCCGCAGTGGTTTATTGGTGGGAGCCCCCGAGCAGCAGGGTGGAAGGCACCGTGGGGGTGCCGAGGAGGCACCCCAAGAGCCAGAGCCCTGGCTCCTGCAGCAGGGACCGATTTCCAGCCTCACTAAAGCAGCAATGCAATACTGGAGAGCAACAGGCAATCCCAAACTCCAGTATTTACGTGCTGCTAGAGCACTGCTGACAGCTCTCCATCCCAGTGCCTCTCCACGGCCTCCAGACCCCCTCCCTTTCCCCCAAAACACATGGGGCAGGAGTCCCTTGGCCAATCCTTTGCCAGGAAAAGGACCAAAGATCAACAGGAGAGGTATAAGGTGCCAGCTGAAGGCACAGCACTCAAGCCAACATTGGCCACGGCCATGCTGGAGAACAAAGAGGAGCTACAAGTCCTTCCTGCCTGCAGGGCCAGCCCTGCTGAGACACACACACACACACCCCAACTCATCGGGAATGTATTTGTAGCTGCAAAGGATGTGCAGAGATACAAGCACCAAGAGAACTTATCTACACATACCTGTTCAACTGAGCTAAAGAGATACATGGGAATGTGTTAGCTTCCACATCTATGATAACCAGAAGCTCACTTTCTTGTCTTATCCTTGAGGTAATGAGGCAGCCCAGAATGGTCTGTATCTCCTTGTCCCTACAAACCATGATGTGCTGCTACATCTCCTCAAAGCCCACTGAATGTTGACATTCCAAATGGTATTTTGAATATATATATGTATTTTTTTTTTAAACCATGTTATAAGTTATTGAAGAACACTCTACAATGAAGACATTTAACGTGCATGCATTACCACCACAGGACATTTTTTTTCTTCATGGGTGCTATCAGAAAGTCTGTAACTATAAGAGAACAAGCAGTTACACAGTGCAAACAAACCAGCTTCAGAAACAAAATTAGAAATTAACTGTTCCTCCCCACCCCCAAAGCACACTTAATATTTGAGTCCCAGCAAATCTACACTTTCAGATCTAGCAGATTAATAATTTTGCTACTGTAAAGAGCCCACAGACCCCCATGGCCCTTCCACATGGTCTGTGGGGAATGTTACTTGTACTTCCCTCTTACAGGCTGCTCAACATCAAGGATTTTCCAGGAGTCACAATATTAATACTTCAGATAAATAAATCCAGATTCCAACAGTTCAAACCTGTTAAGTTTTCCTTAAAATAATTTTTATTCAGCTTGTTTTGACTTTTGAGAAATCTAAAAAAAAAAAAAAAAAAATTAAAAAAACCCCTCCAAAAGCCCTAAATTATGTTAAATTACTATTTGAATTAATAAACCTCATATGACCAGAAGTTAAAGACACCTTGTAACTTCTGAAGCACGCAGCTGCCCGAGGGCTGCACAGGAGCTGTGCAGATAGCCTGACATATTTTGTGTTTCCTTTCGACTCTCCCCCGCCTCCCCCTACCCCCAGTTATGTGACAACTTCCTTCAATTCATTTTCTTAAAAAGCAGCATCACAAAAAAACCTGAACAATGTCAGAAATGACGTCATTAGTTCAAATGCTTGTGCCGTCCCCTTGTGCTACACAGGCTGCTTAGCTGAGTTCCAGTTTGTCCTCCTCCGAGTCCCTGCCTGTTTAGCAAACTTAAAAATAGGAATTTCAAAAGCTCTCGTGACCTGTGCCAAATCATTGCAAATTTTAAATCAAATATTTGCCAACAAAAAAAACCCAGTATTTTTTCACCACTTGGGTGTCCTCAGTACCGACAGCACCAGGTCCAACTCTCTAAGGAACAACTGCTACTTACTGCAAAATCAACAAGTACCCAGAGAAAGTTAAACCTGTACAAGCTAAAACAAAACAACCCCCGTGTCATTTTACCAGTAATTATTTCTGTAACACTGTTTTACTTGACTGTACCTGTGTAGTCTGATTTCTTTCATCTCTTCAAGTGACTTAAAAAAAAAAAAAAAAGAAAAAGAAAAAAGCAGCAGCAAACAAGCTCAACTCTAGGATTCTAGAATTAATTTTGATTGTGTTTGAGGCTCATGTTTTAATTAATGTTTATATATATATATATATATATATATATGCACACACACATATAGAAAGTGTCTTATGCCTAATTCAACAAGGTGGGTAAGAGCTCTCTTCAGCACCTTCAAAAATGAGGGCTCAATACACCTCCATGAGCCTCTTCTCTAGTACAGGGGGAGGAAATTCAACATTGACACTGAGTATTGGGCAAGTGGAAATTTGGGACAGGCAGTGAAGTAGGTATCTGAGAAAATATGTGTGTTTGTGACATGACAGCATAATTATTTTAAGCAACAGAAAATTCTGCATTTGAATCATCTCATCTCACACTTTCGTTTCTTTCAAACTTGATGCTGAAACGGCAGCTGAACTGGATGATCTGAGTTTACCTCGACCTCTCCGAGGTGTGACCTGCCGGTGATCCCCCAGAAGGGATCGGCATTTCAGAGGAACCTGCCCTTATCCCGAGGGATGCAGATGCTGCAGGGTGTTTTGGAGTGGGTCACACAGGTGAGCTTACCTTCCCAACCCACCTGTGAACGCAGGCACAGCGGCTCCTTCCACGTGGAATCTCCTGGACACGAGGCAATCGCTGTTTCAGTGGGAACTAGAATGCAAGACACAGAAGGGTTTAAAAGCAATGGCAAAGCCATCACCATCCTTTGGGAGGGGGCACTGGGGCTGTGGGGCAGCCTCAGAGCTGTCCCCTCCCTAGGTACACACGGACCAAAGGCACAGATGGGCACAAATATTTTTAAAATCAGGGGGAATAAATAAATAAATCAATCAAGTTTTCACCTCCAGATAGGACAGACTATGAAGCAGCACCACCTAAAGAGTGATCACATTCCTACTCTCTCCATTCCTGCAGCCGGGGCTACTGGCACCAAGGCACACTGGTAACCCCAAAGTGCTGCACAGCGAGGAGGGACAATGTGGCTCCTGCCAGCTGAAACCAGTGGCTGCTCTGAGGTGAAGCAGGAAAACCATCACACACAGCCATGGCCAGCAGCAAGCCCACCTCCCTTCCCCAAAGGGGTTAAACCAGCAGCAGCAAGAGCAGCCTATTGGCCTTGGCAGACCAGAAGCAAAGGAAACATCTTATTTATGGTGATTTAGGTGCTAAACCACCCTGGGGACAAGCAGGTAACATGAAGAGAAGCTGTCTGGGGGTTGGGGTTGGTTTTGGTGGCACCATCAGGTGCTCAGCCACTCACTGTGGGGAGGAGGCAGCATCCCAGGAGCACCCCCAGCCTTCAGGCAGCACCCCACCACAGCTGGGAACTGGGGGCTCTGCTGTGCTGGCAGCCCTAAATATCAAGTGAATCACCCCAAAAGCTCCACCTTGATGCAAAGGCATCACAACAGCTCTCCTGCTGCCACAAGCTCCACGCCCGCGGCGAGTACCCCAGCTATTGCTAGCAATCGAGACTTCTACCTGTCACCTACATACACCAGCCACCTACAGAGGTTCAATTAAATCCCTCAAATATCTGGGGGGTCTGAACATGCAGAAATTAATTAATTTAGTTCACAAAACAATGCAACTTCTGCTTGCCAAAGTATATTGGGCAATTAAGTAAAAAACACTCCCCCCTGCCCCAAGCCCAAACACACGCACAAAATCAAAACCAAATTCACCCTGAAATACAGGGTCCCCTTAAAATACAACCTGGTCCCTCCTCACTGACACTGTAACCAGGAAAAAAAATGTAAAAAAAGAGAAAAAAAAAAAAAAGGGAGAAAGAGCGCCATGGGAAAGGAGAGGAAATAAATATACGAGCCCATGACAGGACAGATTTGCATACAGAGCCTTCGCTGACTTGCACACTTCAGGGCTGGGTAAACTCAAAGACAAGTAAATATTAAGCATTTTAATATATATATAAAGCACAGGAAAAAAAACCCCAACCAACTCCGGTGTTGAGCAGTTTTTCACATGCACAAACAAATCCTGAAGTTATTGTTCTCATTTGAAAGAATTAAAAAAAAAAAATTAAAAAAGAAAAAAAAAAAAAGAAGAGGTATTTACTGTTTTACAAAAAGACTAAAATAAATCATCTCATTACAGCTGAAGGTCCCAGACATTAATTAGTGAGACACAATTACGGTAACGAAACGAAAATAAGTGGGCGAGTAGCACCACTGAAACACTCATATCTGCCCAGGTCTGAAAAAAAAAAAAAATCACACCACTTTCATTCCTGTCTCCCTTTGAACAATGAAATTTAGACCAAAAAATCACGTATTAATATTTACAGATGTGACTAATAGCTGGAATCAGACCCAACGCTTGATCGACAACCACCAAACGCTTCCAGCTCCTACATTTCCGACAGGACTCGCCTCGCGAGGCTGCTGCAGTCGAGCGAGGGCTGCGCCAAGAGAAACGAGGATTAAAGAGCAGCAGCAGCAGCAGCAGGCAGAGGTGGGAACGGTGCGCAGCCCCGGCGCTTCCATTTGCACGGGCACCCACAGCGCATCTCCTCGACGCGCACGCGTCGCACAAAAATCACCCCGACGTGCCTTTCAGCCAGCCCAGACCTCTTCCTGGGGAGCTCAAAATAATTGCATAAAATAGATTTTTCGCCCCTGTTTGTATGTCAAAGCCATACGAGAGTGGAAAATTTCTCGTATGCTTTATTAAATATAATTTTTTCTCGCCAATTTACTCAGAAACAGGTCAAAGAAGCGGCGTGTGGTTCATATAAATATCAATGTACTAGAGGTACATTTTAATTCGAGCAGGGCGTACCTTTCGCGCATTAAACCGCACGTTACCGTGCTCTTAGGTGGGGCAGAACACCCGAAACCAAACTGCAGCCACAAAGGGCAAATTCAAATAATGCAAAAAATTAATTCGTTAACTTTACTCGATTGGAAACTCGACCCCGATACCATTACGAGCGGGACCGACTGTATTTATCAACACGGGGCTGTTAACACGAGGGAGAGCTACTGGTGTAAGACTTCAACTTACAGTACTCCAGAAAACCAGTAAAATCCACAGCAAAATTCCAGGATCCACAGTTTTTTCTCCACACTGCTGAGGAGAAGAAAAGCATGATGCTTCTTGTTACTTCCATTTTTTTTTTTTTTTGTATTGTCATCTCATCCAGTTTTAAACAACAAGGGACAGATCTGGAAGCCCGACTCCTATAAAGTTTATTTGTTAAGAACAGGAAAAAAAAAAATTATTATTTTTTTTGTCAGATGAACATTAATTCAAAACATAACAAGCAAACAGTATTTTTATATATTTTTTTTTTAAATATATTTGGGTCAGTTCGCCTGAAGCATTACTTCAAGCTTCTCTCTTATATTTCATAAATGTTTATTGCATTAGCAAGTTCAGTTTTACTGTATTTCCCACCAAAGTGGATTAAGTAAATACAGACTTTCACAGTTGACGGGGAGCAACGGAGTTCCTGGGATTTTTTCAGAGCAGAAGATGATGAAACTTGGCAGATGGTCCCTCACCTACACACGCACATAACACACGGACACAATTTCTTTCTTCTCTTCTTTCTTTTTGTGGGGAGCAATTAAGTGTTTTAACCTTGGAAAACTCAACTCTCTCAAAAGCACAAAAATTGTCTTTATGTATCTGAATGCAGACGTGGGGAGAAAATACCATATTTAGGATAAATTAAGAAGGGAAAACCCCCCAGAGCGGCGTGCGGGGCTCCCGTCACCGCAGCAGATCACGAAGCTGCGCTTGGAAACCGCCTTTGCCAGAATATTCAAATTTCCTGTACAAAGCAAATCACCAGCGAGGGGGGGGAAAAAAATAACAGCAAAAGCAAAGCGATAATTTAAAAAAAATTAAAAATTTAACTGAATTATTTTTTGTTAAGAATAGTCATTATTTTTTTTTTTTTAATGTATAAAACTGTTTTCTCACACATGCCTGCGGGAGCTGGGGGTGAGCGCGGGTGGCCGTGGGGGGCACGCAGGCCCGACGACAGAACGAAGCGGGGATCACAGGGCTCCCCC
>NW_010292420.1:446-782 GCF_000700745.2 Antrostomus carolinensis | reverse complement strand
GCTGGTGTCACCAGCAAAATTTGGGGTTTTTATAATGGGATGACTAAACGTGAAGGGGGAGGGGGATAATAACATCAAGACTGTCTGTGACAAATGGCACAATGACACACCAGGGTTGGAGGGACGGGGTGATAGTAAGGGCCTTCAAGATGTTGCCCTGAGGAATGCAGTGGGCACTGCAGCACAGGCAAAGCCTTACAGAGACAAGCCAGAAACCTCTGAGGTAATAGGAGCCAACAGGGTAGCCTCCATGAAACACTCTGGGGGAATAAAGGGGTGTCCATCTAAGAAGGTGACATGGCCATCAGCCCAGCTGAAGGGCCTCTAAACCAATGC
>NW_010292420.1:0-251 GCF_000700745.2 Antrostomus carolinensis | reverse complement strand
ACAGTTGTCCCTAAAGAATAGCCATGAGCAGGCTGAAAGCTTATGGGTAGGAATTAAGGATCAAGACAAGGGGAACCTTGTGGCTGGTATCTACTACAGGCCACCCGATCAAGGGGAGCCTATCTATGAAGGTTTCTTACTCCAGCTCCAGGAGGCATCGAGCTCACAGGCTCTCATCCTGCTGGGGGATTTCAACCACCCTGACATCTGTTGAGAAAGTAGCACGGCAAGCTGTAGGCAATCCAAAAGAC
>NW_010292419.1:0-954 GCF_000700745.2 Antrostomus carolinensis | reverse complement strand
CCCCCCCGTGTCCCCTGTCCCTTACCTTCAAACTGCTCGAGGTGGGGTGGCCCCAGGACCACCCTCTCCTGTACCACGTCCCAGCGTTGCTGCGATGCCACCACTGTCACCAGAGAGGGGGGGACACAAAGACAGACAGTGTCACTGCGGACACCCCCAACCCTCTCCCCACCTGAGGGGGGTGGGGGGGACAAGTAGGGACCCCCTGAACCCACAAGTTTGGAGACCCACCATGGGGAGGGGACCCCCAGGTGTCCCAGCTGGGACTCAGGTGTCTGGAGAAGGGACCCAGGTGTTTGGGGAGGGGACCCAAGTGTCTGGGGGGGCACCCAGGTGTCCAGGAAGGGGACCCAGATGTTTGGGGACGGGACCCCCACGTGTCCCAGCTGGGACTTGGGTGTCTGGAGAAGGGACACAAGTGTCTGGGGGACACCACAGGGGACCCAGGTGTCCCAGTTGTGACTCAGGTGTCTGGAGAAGGGACCCAGATGTTTGGGGAGGGGACCCAGGTGTCCAGGGAGGGAACACAGGTATGTGGGTGGTGACCAAGATGTCCGGGGAGGTGGCCCAAATTGATGGGCAGGGACCCAGGTGTCCGGGGAGGGGACTTGGACATCCGGAGAGAGGACCCAGGTGTCCGGGGAGGGGACCCAGATGTTTGGGGAGGGGACACAAGTGTCTGGGAAGGGACCCAGGTGTCCGGGGAGGGGACCTCAGTGTCCAGGGAGGGGACCCAGACATGCAGAGGGGACACCCAGGTGGTCTGGTGACAGGACCCAGGTGTTGGAGGAGGGAACCCAGGGACCTGGGGGGGACCCTGGTGTCCAAGGGGACACCCAGATGTTTGGGGAGGGGACTCGAGTGTCCCAGTTGTGATCCAGGGAGGGGACCAAGGTGTGTGGAAAAGGGACCCAGATGTTTGGGGAGGGGACACGAGTGTCTGGGAAGGGACCC
>NW_010292418.1:0-874 GCF_000700745.2 Antrostomus carolinensis | reverse complement strand
CCAGAAAAAGAAAACATTCCCTTGCAGAGGGCAGTGAAAGTGCACTGAACAGTCTATTTCCTGGAGATGGAGTGGGAGTGCAAAATGAAGAAGGTGAAGGAAATGTGAAGAGGGGAAGGTGGGCTTGGCTGGAGTGGCCACAGAGTGTCTGGTCTGTGGCTTAAGTAGATCAGCAGGTTAGCAGCAGCCTGGGAAATACTCCCTTGCCAGATGTGCCAGTTCATTTTGAGTTTCCGGGCTCTTGCCAGGCAAATGAAAAACAATGAGAATGACCCTGTCGAAAGAGGAGTGACAGTACGACTGAAAAGAAATGGCAGAAGACAGAAGCAAAAGGTTTCTTGTGATTGGAAGATGAAAAAAAATACACAAAGGTGAACAAGGAGGACAAAAAGTAAGTAAGGCTTGGAGCATAAACAGGAAAAATGTTTCTAAATTCCTTGCTGGCTGTTTGAGATGCAGGGCTCACAAACAGAAGCGTTTGCGTCTCTGAATTGCAAGTATCCCTTTGTTTTTTCAAACTTTACTTTTGTGAAACACAACCAAAAAAGCACGGGGATCTTTCTTGGCAGCAGACACCACAGGGCTGGAAGACCACGATCTGATTTCCAGCACCTAGTGCTGGTTCAGCCTTCTGCATGTCATATCAGGTGCTGCCAGAATATGACAGGATGGGAGCGAAGCCGCGAGGAGGCTGCAAGAACAACCCTAAACTAAGATCACTGTTGTTTCTCCAGGCGTCCTGATTTGAGCCTCAGAGCAGGCTCTGAAGGCCGAGATACAAAGAGCACTTGCGTGGCGAAGCTGGATCACGCACCAGTTTCCTGGAGGCGGTGTGAGAGTGGGAAATGAAGCAGGTGAAGGAAATGTGCAGAGG
>NW_010292417.1:371-608 GCF_000700745.2 Antrostomus carolinensis | reverse complement strand
CAGCGTCATCAGCACCCCCAAAACCCCAGGTTTTGCCCCCAAAATCCCCATTTTTCCCCCCAAATCCTCATTTTTCCCCAAAAAATCATTTTTTATCCAAAAATCCAATTTTTTTTCCCCAAAATACCTTTTCCCCCCCAAAAATCCCAATTTTCCCCAAAATATCCCCATTTTCCCCCCAAAATCAAATTTTTTTCCCCCAAAAATCCAATTTTCCCCCCAAAAATCCCAATTTTC
>NW_010292417.1:0-258 GCF_000700745.2 Antrostomus carolinensis | reverse complement strand
TTCCCCCCAAAAATCCCAATTTTCCCCCAAAGTATCCCCATTTTCCCCAAAAAATCCAGTTTTTTCCCCACAAATCCTCATTTTTCCCCAAAAAATCCTCAATTTTTGTCCAAAATCCCAATTTTTCCCCCAAAAATCCAATTTTTTCCCCCAAAAAATCCCATATTTTCCCAAAAAAATCCTCATTTCCCCCCAAATCCCAACTTTTTTCCCCAAAAATCCCAATTTTCCCCCAAAACATCCCCATTTTCCCCCCAA
>NW_010292416.1:9576-10578 GCF_000700745.2 Antrostomus carolinensis | reverse complement strand
TGAGGCCATTTCCTCTTGTTCTAGGTTGATGATTTAGGCAGGGTACAGGATGATTTGGGCACAGGGCTCTATGCAGGCACTGCTGACCTTCCTCTGGCTGACGAACCAGCGCTGCCTGCCTATTCTGCACCATCCTTCTCTGCCACCATTTCTTCTCCTTTGCCAGTGAGGGATGTGCTCAGCGTCTGCCAGGATGTGACCTGCAGGCATCTCCACCACCTGGGGCCAGCTCTCAGCAAAGCACCGCAGTTGGAAAAGTGACCATTATTTATTTAAAAAAAAAGAGCAACAAACCCCAAAAAGTTCAGCAATAAACCCCTAGTGATAACTTTTCTCAATACGTGTCGGGTGTCCACTCTGACCTCTGTAATGGGGCAGCCCCACAGGGTTGGCAGCCATCTCCCCTGCTCCTGTCCCAGCAAGGAGGACAATACCCAACTGGAAACATCACGCTGGAGCGAGGACCATTGCACACAGCACACACTTCTCTGGGTATGTGGGATGGGGCTGCACTCCAGCCCCCACCTGCCTTCTGCTCCAGCTGGTGGGGGGCTGCCCCCTCCCCAAAATGATGGGCAAGATGTGGCTGCAGAGCCTGGGATGAGCTGGTCCCAGGATGGGGCTGGCATGGAGTGTCCCTCACCGAGAGCATGGTGGTGCCATGGGCTGCAGGAGAGGAGCTCAGAGCTGCTGAGGTGAAGTCACTCCCTTAGAAGGAAAAACAAACCCTAAAAAGACAAAGTACTGGCAGTGGGTAATGGGGGTGCGGCCTCAGTCCTTGGGTGGGCTACACCAGCCCCGCCGCCTTCTCCTGCACGTTGTATTCCTTGCTTCTCTTCACCTTCCAGCTGATGAGGGCAAGGAGGACGGTGCCCACCACCTTGTAGCCCACCTGCAGCCCCAGGTATCTGTCAGGAGAAGAGCAGGGAGATGCTGTGTCTGGAGGTGGCACCTCCAGCTGGCACCAGGCTGAGCTGGGGACCATCCCCCTGGTCATCCCTG
>NW_010292416.1:0-9268 GCF_000700745.2 Antrostomus carolinensis | reverse complement strand
CACCCAGCAGCCTCATTAGTAAGAACTGGACTCCAATGGCAAATGACTTTTCGTCCTGGTTCACCACCCTGCAGGGGAGAAGCCACGGGAGGTCAGAGCTCATATTTGGCCAGGCATCTTGGCCTGGTTGCACATCTAAGAGGCCATGTTGATCCCAGCATGGGGAACCCATCACATCATGCTTCCCCAGTGCCTTGTCACCCATCTCTGCCCACTGCTCACCGTAAAACCATCATGTAGAGGGGGTTGTGGGACAGGCAGGCTACCAGGGCAGCAAAGGAGATGAGGAATATGGCAGGAAGAAGCATGTGGGAGCAGCTGAGAGGACAGGAGCCTGTCTTGGCAGAGGACAGCCCATTCCCAGAAGGGATCTGTGAACAGTTCTTGTAGATCTGTTGGAAATGTTTGGAAAAAAAACAAACATGAAACTCCCAAAGCCAAGAGCAGGGTCTTGAGTGACACACCAGGCCACATCACTTTGCAGAAGACTGATGAGAGCGTCAGCTCTGATTTTAAGGCATGGCCATGACATTCTGCAATGGGATGTGCTGCCATCCCCATTTCTTCACCAGCCGGTCGAGGGAGGGGATTGTCCTGCTCTGCTCTGCACTGGTGCGGCCTCACCGCCAGTACTGGGGGCAGTTTTGGGTGCCACAGGATAAAAAGGATCTAAAGCTGCTGGAGAGTGTCCAGAGGAGGGACACTAAATTGGGGAAGGGTTTAGAGGGGAAGCTGTACAAGGAGAGGCTGAAGTCGCTTGGTTTGTTCAGCCTGGAGAAGAGGAGACTGAGAGGAGATCTCATCACGGTCTAGAACTTCCTCCCAAGGGGAAGAGGAGGGGCAGGCGCTGATCTCTTCTCTCTGGCCACCAACGCCAGGAGCAGAGGAAATGGCAGGAAGATGTGCCAGGGGAGGCTGAGGTTGGCCATGAGGAAAAGGTTCTTCAGGCAGAGGGTGGTGGAGCACTGGAACGGGCTCCCCAGGGAGGTGGTCATGGCACCAAGCCTGACAAGATTGCAGAAGCATTTGGCCAAGGCCCTCAGACACATGGTCTGAATGTTGGGGTTGTCCTGTGCAGGGACAGGAGCTGGACTCCATGATCCTGGTGGGTCCCTTCCAACTCACAATGTTCTATGACTCCCAGGGCGTTACAGCAATTCTCCATTGCACCTTCTCAGGACTTCAGCTCCTCTGGTAGACCTCCCTGCTCCCCATGTCAACAAGTTTCTACCACAGTTTTGCATTTCTCAGGTTCCTACAGCATCACTCCACTGTCACCAACGAGCAGAGTGTCCTCTGCTTTGCAAACCACCGGTTTTACTCACCACTTGTTTGGGAGTGGAAGAATTAGCAGTGCTGTTTGTGCAGCCAGCGAAGCAGGGGGAGATGTACTCCACGTTGTTTTCTCCACACACGGGGTGAAAGATGTGCTCAGAGCAGCGGCACCCACTCGGCGTCTTAACCTGCTGCTGGGAACTCAATGTACTGCCAAAAAAGAGGAGAAAAAAAATTTAAAATTTAGAAATAGGACAGGAGGAAGAAAAATCCCTCTTACTAGAGAACAAGTTTCCCCATTCCTCTTTGCGCTGGGATGCTGCCAGCAGCAGGCTGGCCTTCTGCCAGACCCTGATCCCCTGCAGGTACCTCTGCAAGTGTACAGTGAACTTTGCAGTAATTATGTTATGTCTGCAAACAAGTACTCACGTACTTTTTTTTTTTTTTTTTTTTTTTTTTAACCTCTCAGCTGAAAATTACTCCTCCAAATGCCTGGAGAAATGTATCTGGGCTCCATCCAGAACCGCACAAACAGATGTGTGAACAGCCTGAGCTGGAAACACCATTCAGACAGAAACTGGAAGCAGCCATGCTTCCAAACAAGCCTGATGACAGCATGAAGTCAAGAGGACAAACTGAATTATCTGTCCTGTCTTGCCTTACTACCTCAGGGATTTCATCTGCTGAAGTGGCACGGCCTGTCTCCTGTGGGAAGGGAGCATCATGGACCTGCCCTTGGGCATGGTGGGATGGGGCTGCTCCATCTCCTGCAGGAATCTAGCACCAGCGACCTGTGCCCTTGGACATGGTGGGATGGGGCAGAGCTCATGTTCACCCATCCATGTAGCCCACAGCTACCTGGGGATCCAGGCAAAAGCTCTTCCCCACTGCTGCTGTTGCATGGGGGGAGGTTTTGAAGGCAATATAAGGCCACAGTCTCCTATTTCATGCAAGTCCCTCTAGCAGCTCCCAGTTTCATCAGCAAGGCCCATCAAGACTGGTGTGTCTCAGCAGATCTGAGACAGGCAGTCAACCTGACACTGGTGTCAACAGGTGAACGCTCTGAGGCCAAGGTGCCTCCCAAAATTTAGCACTTATAGCACCTGATCTTGAGCTGAGGGATCTCCTCACATATGAAGCCTTGCTCTCACACAAAAAGCTTGAGATGCCAGTGCCTCAGTGGACTTCCATATGCTCCTGGATTCACGGTACATGCCGTGCAGATCTCAGAGCAAAGTATAAAAACATCACCCACATATGAGTTTGCAGAGTGCTGGTGCTTTCCTTCATTGTTATTTAAGTGATTTTTAAGTGGGAGAAGCACATGGACCACCTTGTCCCTCACCCCTCCACCGTGTCCCTGGGACAGGAGGCTTATTGCTGGCAAATTTGTACAAAAGCCCCTTGTTGGCAGTGCTTTAGGAAATGAGCAGGATGCACTTGACAGCAAGTCTGGGGTGGAATGTTATTTTTGTCTTAAGAATACATGGTAAAAGCCAAAAGTTTCCACCCAGGTGAGGAGAAAGGTGAAGTTCAGCTGGAACAAAGGAAACGCATGAAGATGCCCATGTGTGGGGTTGATGTGGACATGGGCACTAATGCTACTAATTTTCCCTTAGAATTCCAGAGTGAAAAATATACCCTGCTTGTCTGGTACAGAAAATTGGGAATAAATGTCCTCTCGAGCTTTCCATGCTGTGTAGTACTTAGATCTCCTCCAGGCAGTGGGATCAAGGAGAAGCAGTAGAGTGACTATGTCTACTGTCTCTTTATCCCACTCTATGGATAACTGGGTCAAGAGCTGGAGGAATAAAGAGCTGTAAACAACCCAAGTGCCCACATTACCTGGGGAGGTAGATCCCATCGATGTGCCCTGTGGAGCAGCCCATGAAGAAAAGGGGTAGGCAGATGAGGATGGAGAAAATAAGGACCACTACAGCAAACCGGGGGATGGCCCGGAGAGAGAAGGCAAAGCGTTTCATGATGATTCCTCCTAAGAGCATCCCGAGTGCTGCTGCTGGCAGGTTCACAGCTCCTGCAGAGGAATGAAGCCATTAGCTGAAGGTCCTGCCTGCCAAGCACCAATCTGCTGGCAGGGGGTGGAGGTGGTGGCTTTGTGGACCTTGTGGTGGTTGGGAGAACCCGTGGACCCCACCGTTACCCAAGACAGACCAAAACTCAAGGCAATTGGTACCTATGAGAAACCTCAGCCTCAGGAGTCTGACTTAGAGATGCAAGATCAAGCTTGGTACGTAATTGCTTGCTCTTGTCAACTTCTTTAAGCATCCAAGTGATCCAGACCTGCTTCACCCATGTGGTGGGGCTGCACATTTTCAATGAGAGCAGTTGCTGGCCCGCAAGAGTGAGCAAACAAATGCAGTCAGTCTCCGAGATGGCCTTCTGCAGCCACCTCAGGTCAGAGAAGTCATCAACCACCTCAGGGTGATCCCTAGGTCTCATCTGAAAATGAGTTTCCAGTGACTTTCTCCCATGGGATTAAAAACCCTGGGGCATATGGGCAGGTGGACCTCTGCTGATGGATATTTTTCACTCTGCAGCTGCCGTTGACCAACTCACCTATGAGAAAGTTGGCATAGGAGGAGGAGGCACCATACTGCTTCTCCAGGAACTTGTTGAGGAAAGTGGCCAGACCCGCAATGACTGAGGAGAAGCTGCACTGAGCCAACACCAGGAGGATGAAGAGGGGGTTGAGGAGCAGTCTGAGGAAGATCTTTGGGAATCCTACAGGGAAACAGCAGGAAAAGTGCATCTGAGCCGTGCAATCCTCATGTCAGCAATGCGTGCTGTGAAAAAAACCCCACCCTTACACTGTTCCCAGTGAGTTAATGCAGGAGATGTCTAAGGCCATGGGAAAATGGAAGGGGTGACACCCTAATTTGGCCAGGCAGCTATCAGGACCATGGCCAAAGTGCCCTGAGAAGCGAGGTGGAGGGCCAGCTCTGCCCACCACCCTCTCTCTCATGCTTTCCAAGCTCACAGCCTCCGGAGCGCTGAGCAGGCAGGGTGCGTTCGTTTTCCTGGAGCTGGGCCCGTACCTTTGGGCGGTGCAGATGGACAAAGCCGCAGGGGTTTTGGCAGAGCCCTACCGGCCACACACGGGCAGGGTCTGGCTCCTGCAGCTGATGAACACCATGTATTTTCCTGGTGGGACATCATGTCCCCTTGCCCTTTCAGCAGAGGCAGACTGACTCCAGGCTCCTCAGGAGCAGCTCTGTTTATTTGGTCTCTAATTAGCTTCCCCCTTCTAGCAGAGTGTGCCGTGGAGACCCAGCATTGTTCATCAAAGCCCAGTGAGACAGACTAGAGGGAGGGGACAATTCCAGAATATGATTGTGGTGGATGGAGAGGGAAGGAGTCGGGGGCATTAGCTGGAAAGAAGTAATCATGGAGCTAGAAGAAATCATTCAGCTGGTCTCTTTCATCAGTGACATCCCTACTCAAGTCCGTTTCAGCTACACATAAACATACCAATGTCAGCTGCGGAGCAGTGACCTTCTCAAAGAGGTGGCTGGTGGTGCTGGCAGTCCCCAGCCCTCTCCTGGAACCACCCAGCTAGCGCTTTCCAGCATGCTCATGCCATTTTAAGATCTTCAAACCAATTGTGCAGAAACAGTTCAGGCCCCACAGACCTCAGCACCACTGTCTTAGAGCAAGAGGGAGGTCATGTCCATCTTCCTGTGGTCACCTTGAGGTGCCTGAGATGGCCCTGGCATCTCCACACAACGTGGTGAAGAGACTCAAAGGCTCCCAACAAGCACCCTCAGCTTAAAAATGTTGGCGTGGTGGTCTCCACCCACCCAGCATGGCCCGGCACCCCTGTTATCTCTCATCTTTAAGTGCTAGTCCTTTACTTTTTATAAACTCCAGCAGGGACGTTTCTTCAGTCATCCCCTTCTCCATCTTCCTGAGCATGCCAGCCTCTGCGTTTGGGTCCTGGGGAGGGAGAGAAGAGCAGCCTGTGGTGAAAGGGGAGCACCCATGGGTGGCTGGCACTGTCCCAGCTCCCAGCAAGGCTCTGGAAGAGCAGGGTCTGTCCCAGATGTGTTTAACCCCCAGCCAAGCCTGATGGTTTTCCTGCCCATTTCCACCCAGCAAAGGGGTGGGAATTATCTCAAAAACCCCTGCAACCCTTGAGCTAAAGCTTGTCCTGCTTGCAGAGGTTCTAAGAGCTCAGAAAGCTTTCCTCTCCTGAACCCTGACACTATACTCCTTTTTGAGTTCTGCAAAAAGTCTGAAAATGGGAGGTGGAGACAGGTCAGCTCAAGTCTGGTGAGACCTCTAGCTATCATCATGAAATAGTTTGGGTTTGATTTTGACCTTTAAAGAATCAAGGATTAAATGATTTAAAAACAAAAAAATTTTTCAAACTAAACCAGCAGGGCTTGGCTTTGCAAACACTGAAAGGAAATGTTTTAATAATTTTGCACATTTTAAAATTAGTTTTAATGGGAAACTTGTCTCTTTTGTGCTCTTTTTTTCTACAAAGGAAAAGCCCATTTATCAAACCCCCCTGCCCAGCGTTATCCCAGTGCTGCTCCCATGTATGCCACACTTGAGGATGCTCTGATCTGAGCAGGGGCTGTCACTGATGATGATGCTGCTGATGTCAGGGGAGCATGACCTTGCAGAAGGTGTTGCAGTGGGGCATTAAGATACAGCCATCACCAGCAGAACCAGGTCAGACACCCCAGGGGGGTTGAGTTCCCATGGACAGACCCCTAAACCAAGGAGGACTGCCTGAAGGAACCCCAAGAAACCACCCAGCCATCACCCTGCCCTAGGGAAGGTGCAGGTCTACCCAAAATCTTCCCAACAGACGCTAACGATGCAGCTAGTGGGAAGGGTATGAGGTCTGGTTTTGGTCTGCTGAGCTGTGGTGGTTCTAGCTTTCCAGCTAGTAGTGAGGAAGTGAAAGGTCTGGTCCCTCACATGTTAGAGACACAGAGCTTGTTTGTAAGACTTTCCGCTTATGAGAAGTTACAACCACATCTGAGAAGGCTTGCCGGGCTCCCTTCCTCCCTCCCTCCCTGCCACCCCTCTCCTGTGGGGACAGATATTCCCTCTGTGAGCACAGCCCTGGCATCAAGATGTTCTGGTTCTCCAGAGATGAGGTCTCACCTCTCCTTTCAGCATGTACCGAGGGAAAAAGAAATAAGGGATAGACGTGAGCACCAAGCAGCCCGAGGAGATCAGCAGTCCTAGCCACCAGGCTCCAATCCACCTCTGGTCCCTCGGTGTCAGGGCCACTGTAGCTGCAAGACACAAGGACCCATCGTAAGAGCTCTGCTCCTGCATGTCTAAGGGTGAAAGGGGCAAACATCCATGGAAATACAGAGTGGTGGAGCACAAAGGGTCCATGTGGGCACAGTCTAAGGGTCTCTCCACTGGTGTGGAAGAGAAAATGGATGGAGGCAGGAGCTCCCACCAGTGTTAGGAGTCCCTTCCCCTGGCCAGGATCCTGCTCCTCATCCAAATGGCGCCGAGCCTCCCAAATGACCATAGATTGAGTCAGCATCGAAGTATGCTGATGGCACAGGTTCAACTCTTCTCCACTGAGCCAGCCAGTGAGGCAGGGGCCTGACTCCATCCTCCTCTGCCTGGGGCATGCAGTGGGTTTGGACCACGCTGCCTGCAAGGGATGCTGAGCTGAGACAGGGACTGGGCAAAGGGCAAAACCACCTTCCCGGAAAAAACTGCTCTCCCATTGTTCTAGGCTTGGTCACTCTCTGTTTGCAGGGGGAGGACCCGTGTCGGCAGAAGAGCGCTGTTAATGAGCCTGGTTTCCGAGTGGATGAAACTCTGGGCGCCTTCTCCGGAAAAAGGAGGAGAAGGTGAGAGCCGCTCCGTCTCCAGCACAAACATCCTTCAACCGGGCCAAGCGATGCTCACGGGAGGTTGACAGATTGCTTGGCTTGGCATGGGGACCACATCTCCCCACCACCAGGATGTTTCAACTGGGAAAGGATCCAGCAGCAACCTCCGGGTGGGAGCCCTGTGCCAGGGTGCGGCAGGAGAGGAGCCCACGCCCCACCAAAACAATTGCCCCGCTTCCCCAAACAGGACCACTCCACTCTGGAGCTCGGACGTCATCATGGAGCGACTGGGCAGAGGTTGCTAAATCCATCTGCTGCCGCAGGGAGTGAGCCAAAGCCTTTTGTCGTTTCCTGCCCCAGGTTCATTTATTATTCTTATCAGGCACTGGACAAAAATGTCAGGCGAGCTCTGATCTCTCTAAGGAAACACAGGAAAAGCCACATTAATGATGGAGCAGGGGAGAATTCTTTAGTGATTAAGTTACCAGAAATAATAAGCACACCACAGATAAAGACAATAAACCCTGCAGTGGCATTGGCTTGGTCCTTCTCTCTGCTGATGCTGGTAAAGGGTGGTGGGGAGGAGGATGAGCAGACTCAAGCACCCACAGGGCAATGGTTGCCCTGTGGTTGTCTTCTCTATCTCTGGCTGCTCCTCTCCACCACCGTGCAGGTGTAGTGTGATACTACCTGGGCATGGTGACAGTGGGCAGACCCCAGCAAAGACCATCAGGGAAACACAATGAATAGGACATTGGAATGTCCTCAGGTCTCTGCTTCATTGCTGGCTTTGGGACCATCTGTGGCCTTCCTCATGGGGAGATGCAGTGGAGAAGGTGCACTGGGGGTGCTGTTCCAGGTCAGGTCTTTACAGGTGAGTGGGTTTTGTGGGTCATGGGACTGGTGGCTTCCACCATCAGTCATCTCAGAGTGACCTTCTGATTCACAAAAGGCTTTTAGGAGGGCTTGAGAAATACTCACCAATGTCAACTCTTCCAATATCCACAAAAAGACGCAGCACCACAGATCCCAGCAAGTATCCAAAAGCAGGACCGAACACAGCAATGGCAAAGAGGATGGCTGAAAAAAAGAAGCAGAGGGAGCCAGTGTGAGTAGGGAACAGTAGCTTCACTGCAGATACTTCACTTTTGTCTTCCCATGGGTGGCAGGAATGATGTTACAACATGCAGAGGAGAGAAATCCTCTTTTATCAAACAGCAGATTATGAGAATCACAGACTGGTTTGGGTTGGAAGGGACCTTAAAGCCCATCCAGTTCCAACCCCCCTGCCATCAGCAGGGACACCTTCCACTAGACCAGGTTGCTCAAAGCCTCATCCAACCTGGCCTTCAACACTTCCAGGGAGGAGCAGCCACAGCTTCTCTGGGCAGCCTGGGCCAGTGTCTCACCACCCTCACAGCAAACAATTTCTTCCTTCTAAGTTCCCCATTGCTCAGATACTGAACGTGGTGTTTATCCATCAGGACTAGGAGGAGGGCAGGCAGCTTCCTGCAGAAAAAGTCCCTCTGCTCTGCTAGGATCAAGGCTTTGCTGATGCACTAAATATTGTCAGCTACATGGTGAATATCTGTGATTTGCTGTGACAAAGGGAGAAACTCAGAGAGAGCAGCAGGATGGTGGCATCCTGGGCTCCCTCTGATGACAGAGACCTTAATCTCCTACAGGAGGCCAAGGAGACAAACCCATCTCCATCCTTAGGTCCAAGCAAAAATATTTGGTGCTATGTTGGGTTTGTGTGTGTGGGGGAAGCCTTTTTTTTTTTTTTTTTTGTTTGGTATTGGGGGAAAGGCCACCTTGTGATAAGCTTCAAGAGCTCCCTGTGCTCCAGAAGTGGACACCCCTCTCCAGCCCAGACTGGGCCAATGAGCACTAGCGAAACACATCTTCGAATCCATATTTGTGAGGGGAAGGACTGTCCTGAAAAGAAGAAGGTGGGGGGTGAACCTGGAGGAGAGGCCATTGACAAATAAAAGGATGACCATCAGCCTAAAACAAAGAGAGACAACAGAGAGAGAGGTTCGTTGCCAGAAAGAAGGTCAAAGATCCACACACCCAATTCAACCCCATGGAGTAGGAGAAGACAAGAGGAGGTCCTCAGGCAGCCCAAGGAGATTCAACAGCGGAGCAGAGACCCATGT
>NW_010292415.1:0-589 GCF_000700745.2 Antrostomus carolinensis | reverse complement strand
AAACCATTCTATGATTCTATGATTCTAAACTACTCTGGAGGCTTTTCTCCTTCCTTCTCCAAATACTTGTTTCACAGATAAATTTCCACTGTAACTGCCAGGACTCACAATGTGTAGTCCCCTACTGACTCTGGCAGTAAAGAATGGGAGAATCACAGACATTTTAAAGTTTAGTTTATTTTTTTCTCCTGCAAAAAGTGATGAGATGACTCCTCTACTCTGAGTTTACAAGAATATCTCCCATTTAAATCTCCCAGGGAGCAGCATAGCTTAAAATAAAATCTTCAATTATTTGCCTTTTACACATAGGAATTTTTTTTTTTTTAAAAAGGTATTATATCATCCCCACGCACAATTAAGAGGGCGATATGTCACTTTAGGTCCCTTTTTAATCAACATTTCAAAAGATTTATCTGTGTCCTTAATTCTCTCTCAAAAAACAGACAGGGAAACTCCACACATTTTAGTAAGATATAACTTCTCAGAAGAAGTTCTAAAAAGCAAGTATCAGTAGGCAATACCAGTTCCTAGATTTCATGCAACAGTATTCAAACTTACAAGACATGAACTATTCATCCTTTTAAGTTTC
>NW_010292414.1:0-558 GCF_000700745.2 Antrostomus carolinensis | reverse complement strand
ACACACAATGACGTCATCACTGTGACATCATCACAGTGACATCATCAAGGGGACATCACGGTGACGTCATCAACAGGAACATGGTGGGCATCAAAGGGGACGTGGTGGGTGACATCATCAAAGGGTTGTGGTGACGTCATCAAGGGGACACAGTGACATCATCAAGGGGAGACAGTGATGTCATCGAGGGGACATCATCACAGTGACATCATCAAGGGGAGACAGTGATGTCATCGAGGGGACATCATCACAGTGACATCATCAAGGGGAGACAGTGATGTCATCGAGGGGACATCACGGTGACGTCATCAACAGGAACATGGTGGGCATCAAAGGGGACGTGGTGGGTGACATCATCAAAGGGTTGTGGTGACGTCATCAAGGGGACACAGTGACATCATCAAGGGGAGACGGTGATGTCATCGAGGGGACATCATCACAGTGACGTCATCGATAGGAACATGGTGGGCATCAAAGGGGACGTGGTGGGTGACATCATCAAAGGGACATCGTGGTGGACATCAAGGGGACACAGTGACGTCATCAAGGGGACATGGG
>NW_010292413.1:0-11079 GCF_000700745.2 Antrostomus carolinensis | reverse complement strand
TCTGGGATTCTGGGATTCTTTCTATAAAAGTGTTTGTGAAAATTGGACATATCTGTACGTACATCAAAACAGGGATGAGCTCATGAGACTGAATTTCTCTCCGCTGCCCAACACGTGCAGAACTCATCCAGCCGCCCTAACCACATCCTTGCATTCCCGTGCCTTGTTGTGCCAGTGGATGATGGGATGAATGGTGGCTGGCACATCTACTGGTACTAATTGGCTGTTAGGCTGTGCCAGGCTGTGTGCAGGAGCTGGCTTCATGTAGTGAGGGGAAATAAATGAGTTTTCAGGCTGTTTTTTGGTGGAAGAGAGGGAAGATCCCCCAAGACCAGAGCGTGTGTTGCAGCACTCATGCTACAGCAGGGCTGGGGGAAAAGCAGCAACAGAGGCGAAAGGGGAGAGAGGGTGGCAGAGGGAGCTGAAGGGCAGGGTGAGAAGCTGAGAAGATGCTCAGCTCCTGATCAGCGGGGTCAGACAGCACCCATCTTACCTGTATCGATGAAGCCAAGGATGCAGAGCGTGATGGAAACGTTAATGTTCTGAATGGTGAATTCCTGCCTCAGGGAGCTGAAAAATCCATCCAAGGCAAACTTAGTTGCAGAGTAGGGGACCGTAAAGGGAAACCCGACTTTACCTGGACACAGAGTGAAGTTCTGTTACAGCACAGAAAGCTGCTCTGCCCAAACCTCTGTTTTGCTCTTCATCAGAAAGTATTTTACCCAAAGGGAGTTTACTGTTAGTGAACTGTCAGCTTGGCACCTGAGCAGCAGCATTACAAATATTCCTATCGGCTTCCAGCTCTTTTAAGGCCAACACCTTGTCTGGTGTCTCTGCTCAGGGTATGAACAACCCACAGTAATGAGGAAACCCTCAGTGGAGAGAGATGGAGCAAAGTTTAAACCTCTTGTTTCTGGATACTGAGCTAAGCTGATCAACAGAAGATTCATGAGTGGGGACATCTGTTAGTAATTTAGTTTCCTGACTTAACAGAAATGTATTAGAAGAGTCATGCTTTTGTAAACGGAGCCAGTCAATAACTCACTCTACAAATATTAGCAGGAACTTGACCTACCAAACCAAGATGAACAGTCAGAGAACCAATGCAGTGAGAAATCACTGCATTTCTACTTTTCCCCAAAAAACTGGAGGTGTATGAGCTCTGCTGCTCTAATAAGCCTTATACCAGGGTGTGGGATTTAATTACAGGGCTGGTCAAAAAACAAGCTGGGGCAATCGGATTGCATCAGAGAACAAATTCCATTGAGAAAATACAAAAAAAGATCTGGATTTGTGGTGTCTTGTTGAGGGTTTTTTTGAGTGTGCTAAGCAGTGACAGCTCCTTTAGGATGCCTGGTGTCTGTGCACGCTGCTTCCTTCTGAAAAATCAGCCCATGGTGTCTTTTGACCAAATCCCACATCACCTACCTTGCTCCTCACTCACCTGCCATGGATGAAACCACAACGATGCTGCCCTGGCTCTCCTTCAGCATGGGCAGGGCGTGCACGGTCATCGCCACGTAGCTGAGGAAGTTGATCTCCAGCAGCTTTCGTACGTGACCAACATCCCCGTTGAAATAACCGAAGTATGACGTGCCGATGTGGTTAAGGATCAGCATGTCAAGGCCTCCTGCAAGCAGAGGAGCAGATGTTAGTGCTGGGGGAGAAGGCTACAAGGAGCAGAGCAAAGCCTTTCCTGGGAGCAGAATCAATGTCCTCCAAAGAAATGAGGTTTTTGGGACAGAGCTGGGGCCTGTCATCTCTGGAGCAGGGATATAGTCTGGGTGATGGCTGCCCGTAAAAATTTTGTTGTGATTTTTTTTTTTTTTATTCCTGGTCCAAAACACAAATCTGGCACAGGGGAGATCACCCTCGAGTGTCTGTGGGCCTGGGGCAAGAGAGAGCTCCACACTGAGCAGAAACGTGGGAAATGTGGCATTTCTGCAGCTGTGACTGCAGTAGGAAAGCTGCTATGGGCCCTGATAGATGGTTTCAGACCACAGTAACTGGGAGTGGTGAAATCCCCATGATGATACTGGGACAGGATGTCAGGAGGGCACGGAGCTGAAATAGAGAGCGTGGTTCAGTTTGAGCTGGAGCGATGAAGTTGAGTGGAGGAGCAGGACTGCAAAGGGCAGGAGTAAGGGAGAGATCTCTCCCGTCTCACCCCATCTCAATCTCTCCTGCTTTCTTTTGTTTAGTGGGCATGTGGGGAAAAAGCAGTGTGGCCGAGGAGAGACGCCGTGTCTCTCCTCTGCTGAGAGCAGGCTGTAAACATACCCAGCAAGGTCTCTGCCTCCTTCACCACGTGCTCGGCGAAGGCCATGTCCTCCATGGTGCCGCTGATGTACCGCGCAGAGGCTGCCCCCAGCTCCAGGCACCGCTCCACCACCTGCCACACCAACACCACGCGTCAGAAACACCTTTCCCTGCCCTGGGAAACCTGGTGCGGTAGCAAAAGAGGTTGTCTGTGTTCCCTGTGATGTGTTCCCACCTTAAAACAGCAGTTTGGAGTTTTGGGAGTGTGTTTGGAGCCTTTTAAGCTTCAAAGGGAGCCTGAAAAACTATTCCCTTGGTGAATGTGTCACCCAAGGCAGTCTGGCTCTTTATCAGTGCTGGAATTGCATGTGTGTAGGGTGAGCAGGAGCTGTATATCACTGCCGTGGAATGAGGGTGTGGGTGTGCCGAGGGAGCCTGTGTGAATGGGGATATGTGTACATAACCAAGTTCAGATATCATAGTATGTGCTGTGCAGCATGCACGTATCTGCAGGAGAGGGATTTCTGTGCTTGCAGGAGCTCCAGACAGCACGAGCGTGCACACCCGTGAATGGAACCGTGCCTGCCTGGTGTTTGTGCCGTGGCAAGGACGTGTGCAGGTACCTGTGATGTGAGATTGGCCTTCCTATGTGTGTGTGCACTGCCATGAACACGCACGTGTGAGCGCTCAGCTTGCCATTTACTTTCTGTAGCTTGGCCTCTGTCCGTGCTGTGATCAAAACGTGGGATCCCATCCGTGCCAAGTGATACGCCATCTGCTCTCCAATTCCAGTGCTCGCTCCCGTGACAATCACCCGCTTCCCTTTCAGCATCTCTGGGGACCAAGGCACAGGGATTTAATTTATAAAGACCTCATTTAAAAATAAATCAAATCTTCTAATGCCCATGAGAGCAAGTAGTTAACTGGAAAGCCCAGTGAGCCTGCAAGTGCACAGGGTCCAGCACCAGGATCTCTCTTCAGCTGCTGGAAAAACCTGTGCTGAGGAGCAGCTGCAGCTCCTCACCGATTGCAGTGACACAGGGACAGCGCTCGACTCTTTCAGCAGGTTTTTTCTTGTCACAAGACAGGACACAACTTAGAAACACTCCCAACTATTTTGTAATAAAAATCATCCACTAAGTGCATGCTTCAAAACTTAAAATCCACTATTTAAAAGTCATGTTTATAAATCTTTTTGCTACACATTGGAAAAGCGTAGCAGTGTAGTTCAGAGCCTTCTGTCTCAGCCCCCCTGCCTCACCTGCTCCCTCAGGAAGTATTTCTGCTTATTACTTGCTCGTTTGATTTCAAATCTTTGTTACAACAACTTTCCAGTATCAGCCACCACGTAAAGGCTCAGAGGTGGTTTGGTCCAAGCTCTGTACAGTTCCTATGCAAAAACACTCAAATGTGACTTTTAAATATTTTTCTTTAAAGACAGATTCACTTTTAATACTTACCCGGTTTGAAATTCTCCCTCGCTGAATAAAACCAGAAGGCCAAAACCAATCCCAAAAAGGGAATGAGAATCTTTTGCAACAGACTCATCCCACTGTGGAGTCAGGAAATAAAGCATGAAAGAGAAGGGAGGGAGGGGAAGAAAACCCCTCTGCAGAGCTGCTCCAGAGGGAAGCAGCAATGCCAATCCCTTAAAACCTGTTAGCGAAGGAACTGCAACTTCCACAGCACTGGAAAAAATCGCGGGTGGATGGAGAGGTGAAGGAAACCCCTTGATCTGCTCCCCGCTGGAGCTGGTGAACCTTGGCCTGAGCGAGGGTGCCGTTTGGGTTCTGCCCGGCTCTTTTCATATTTCCTGTCCTACGTTAAAATGCAGAATTTTGCACAACACCCTGGAAGAGGTGTGTCTTTGCTGAGCAGCGTCAAGTTTCACTTCGAGAACATCAGAGGCAGCCTAGTGCAGGTGGTTAAACATTGTCTTTTATTCCCGCTGGCACCCTACGTGGGTGTGTGTGGAGATGCAGCCCCGGTCCCACCGCTGCCCAAAGCCTCACGGTGGGTCTGGTGCTGGGGTAGAAGCGGGGGGGATGTGGGGCAGGACACACAGCAAAGGTCCCTGTGCTCCCTGGGGCATTGCTGCTCTGCACCCTGAGGCAGCTGCCAGGATGCTGGGCAGTGTGTACCAGCCCCAAACAGCTCCAAAATGCTCTGCTGAGGTGGGGTTTATTATTTCATGTCTACCTACTCCCGTGAGCAGATGAGGGAGCAAGGGCTGAGCTGGACCCATCACCAGGGTTGCAGCTGCCCCAGCACCAAGGGGTTGTTCAGGCACAGGGAAGTTTGCAATGAAACACTGAATGTTGTTTTCTGTAGAGAAATAAGGGTTCTTGCTGCCATGGTTCCTGCTTTGAGTTTTGCAAGAGCTTTGTTCTTACTTTTAGGTGATTATAATCAAAGGAAAAAACATGTAACATCCTCTGGCTCCCCAAGTCTAGGCAGCAGCAAATCCAATCAATTCATCGACCTTGTGTGATAGGTATGAATTGGTCTGGCACTGGGATCTCATCGCAGAGCACCAGGACCTGCTGTGGTATGTGGGGTGGGGACGTGCTGCTGGAGCTTGGTGTGCTCCTGGGGCTGCCTCACCAGATAGAGCCTCTGTTTCCTCAGCCAGGGAAGCTGTGTTTGCCGGGACAAGAGCCTCATCTGCAGCGCAGGGGCTGCACCACGGTCTGGTTGACATGGGCTCAAAACCTCATGGTTGTTCCCCTCAGACCTCTGCACCATAACCAGCCAGAAAGAATTCTTTAGAAAGCTTTTTTTCCCCATTACAGCTTTAAAATAAAGATTTTTTTGTGTTTGTTTAACTTAGTGACACGCAGGGTTGGGCAGTGGAGCTCTGGTATTACTTCTGCTTTATAGATTTATTTACTTGTTTATTTTTACTTTTCTGCCTTTCTACTTCAGTCTCAACTGATAAGAAGCACTCAGCCCACACCTGGGCAGGTAACACCAGTATAGTCCTTCTGCCTTTTCCTGCCTCCCTTTGCTTTGAACGTGGGTCACGAGCACGGGGCAACCACTTCATTCCTTGGCTTGGAAAAAGAAAATGAACTCATTAACCTGACCTCAGCTGGGATCTGGTCTGTGGTGCCAGCAGGGAGAGAGGCTCTTTTCAGATACGGTTGTTTATTTCTAGAGCTAGGATACTACAGCACAGCGCTCACCTTTGTGCACCATCTGGAAGTGTGTCAGGAAGGTATTGTGCTCCTTGCTCCCCACTGGTGTGGGGAGATGTGGGGCTGGAGGCAGCTGAGCCAAATGCTGTGCTTGCCTTGCTGGTGTGGAGTTGATGAGAACTGGAGGTTTGTTTGGGGTTATTGTGTAAAAAAAAACAAAGTAGTTGATAATAAAGGACTGAAATACTGAATATTGTGGACATAATTTGAATGTGTTATAACAGAAGGTTTGTGTATGTGCCATTTAGGGTGTCCTGTGTGGAAATGAAGCGTGGGGGGCTGCTGGTGTGGTCCCCGGGAGGGCTGGGGGCTGCGGCAGCAGCAGGAGCTGCCGGGTCTGGCCGTGCTTTGCTGCCCACGGGGCTCTGCTCTTGGCTGTCTGTCACCCTTCCAGGGCACTGCTGCTCCTCACTCCCACTCGCAGCTTTTCCTGGGTTTGTTTTGCTGTTTGCAACTTAAGAACTTGTTTTTAACCTTTTCCTGGGGGTGGGGAGCGAGGGAAGGGAGAAGAGGTGACTGCAGAGAAATGTTTTCTGATCTCAGCCCACGAGGCTGGTCCTGGCCCCGCTGCTGCCAAACTTTGGTGCCTTGGCAGAGAGGAGCCCGGCGGTGTGCCCAGCCCTGGCCCGGTGAGATGGAGAGCTGGGGGGCACGAGGGAGCAGCCTCTTGCTTCTGAAACAGCTTCACCCAAATCTTCTGGGTGTATCCCCCCCTCTGCATGTTGCTTCTGTGTCTCTGGTCTGTTTGAGGCTGTTTTTTCCAAGAGGTGATGCTCTGTGCTGTGCTAACTGCTCTGCACAGGGGAGGGTCTTCATTTCGTGCTGCTTGGAGCTCACTGGAAGGAAACTTGTTCTGACAACAAACTGGGGGAGCTGCTGGAGAGCCCCTGCCATGCCCACAGCCCAGCGCTGCCTGGAGGAGCACCTTCCACGGGCAGGTTTGTGCACACAGCTCAGGGACTCCAAAGCATTTGGCAGCAAGTAGGACACCACTGCTTTTTTTTTTTTTTCCTGTTTTGAGTGATATTTGTTTGTTTTCAACCCATTATCAAATGTTTGTTAAATGCAGAGGATTTTCCTTCCCGCCCTTTTCCTTTGTCACATAAACATTAAAACATTACTCTGCATTCCCAGCTCTCCCAGCAGACTGTACTGTGAGCACAGATTTAATTCCTGTTTTCACAGGTATCCCCATTATAAAGGACTGTCCTCAGTTATATTTGCATTAGGCTGACGTGCCTGTCAACGTGGTACTGTTGGGCTGTGACAGATGTGCCACCAAACTGAGACACACACACACACACCTGTGGGCAGTGTGACATCCTGCAAACCCCATCGCTGCCACCACTGCACCGCTCCCGAAAATGCGCTCTCAGGTCCCAAGGGAGACTCGAGATGATTGTAGGACTGGGTTTGGTCTGACGTGATATTTCTACTCATTTTTGGTTTAGAGAAAATCCTGTGATGTTTAAGCCATGTCTAAGCTCTAGATCTATATTTTTCCTCTGTGACCAAATTGAAAATAGCTGCCTTGATATTTGATTGTCATTACTGTGGCTGCTTTACGTCTTGGCTGCTATCCATGTTCCTGTTGCCCTTGGTGTTGGGTGACAGAGATATGTTTATCTGGGCCCCTAATTTTAGCCTGGCAGCTCTTAAAACATCCAGAGTCCAACCTGCAAATAGCAAACTGAGGATTCTCAAAAGATATTTGGCTCATGCCCTTGAAATGATTGGCCTGTGAGGAAGGGCTGCTGGGTTTTGGGTGGCCTTCAGCTCCATATGATGAAAGCCTGGACAACAGCTCCAAGCTGAAATAAGATCTTTGAAAAGGTGCTGCAGGATAGGTACAAACAAATACTCAGCAGATCTCATGCCAGCTGCCATTTTCCTGAGGATTTAATACACCAGGAAAATGTCACATTTACAGGTTAAAGTAAAATGGGCTCAGTTAAGTTTTAAAAGAAAGAGAATAATGGAAATAAACCTCCTGTGATGCTCAGCAATCTTAGCTCACACCTTGGGCAGTCTGTGCCTCTCCTCAAGAGCTTGTCCCTCATGACTTTGGTTTAACTCAGTCTTACACTGCTCCATATGCTTCTACACGTAACTTGCTTGAGGTGGCCTTACTCGTCCTGACCGTACATCTTACAGCATCTGGTTGCTCTCTGGTATATCCAGTACTTGTAATTAATATTTCTCATTGCAGTTCACACGTGGGCTTTCAGAATGACTCTGCTGTGCTCCATTGCCAGTGTGTGTGGATGCTGTTTGCTGGTTATGTGGGGTTGTATTTGTGGCAGTTGTATTGGTCAAGGCTTCCTGCAGTTTGATGTTGAAACACAGACACGATGGGGCTGGGAAAGAGGCTGGTTTGGAGAGTCGTGACGTGGTTTAAAGATAGGGAGGTTTGCTGAAGCCTTTTAATCCACCGCATCTGGCAAGTGTGTCATTCATCAGAGTTAAAGTGATGTTAAATGGATTACTAAGCCTCTATGCACACTGAATTTATCATTGTGTGGTTTAAGTAAGACTTTGTGGTAAAATCAGCCATTAATAAGTGTCTAATTCAGCACTCGTCAGGAGCTGGTCCTGTCTAACACCAGTGCAGTCTGCTGTGGAAATGGTAACCCATGGGCTTGACCTCTCAAGCTGATTTTTCAGGCAATACGCGGGCGGTAGCGACCTCGGAGCTTGCAGTGCGTCAGGAGGCAGGAGATTGTCTTCTCAGGACGTGATTTTACCAAGTTGGCTCCAGAACCGCCGTTGTAGAGCATGGTTTAGCTGTCTAATCCTGTTAGCTGTCTTAGGAGCAACTATTTTGATTGTTCCACAAACCTCTTTGCTTTAAGCTCATAAACCCTGTGACTAGATAACTGTGGAGAGGAGATGTGGGTAGCAGGTGCTGGCATGGTGTGAGGAGGCCATGTATGTGTTGTCAGTCCAAACCCAGACGTGATGGAGGTCATCCTGGGTGGGTTTGCCTGGAACTACTTGAGACCAGCTCTGTCACCTCATTTTTTAAAATTTTCCCTTTGTTATAAGGCAGGATGAGACACCTACAGGTTGTAGGGAAGGGCTGCTCTTGGGTACTGATGTGTGATTGACAGAGTTTACAGCTGCCTTGGACAAGGATGTGATTCACATCTGGGTTTAATTCCTTTATCAGCTGTTTAGCTCTGTGGCAGCAGCGACGCTTCTGAGTTACAGCAACGTGGGAGAGCTCGGACCTGGCAATATTTTACTGCCTGACACAGCCACGGACGTTCAGGTCCCTGGTTTATCCATGCACCAGGCATTTCCTAGGGAATTCCAGGTCAGTCTGCCCTGTCCCTGAGGTCTTGCTGCAAACCTGTAACCTGCTTAAAGGTGGAATTGGGGTGGGACACACAACGATGGACACTTGGCAGCTGGTGGCTTTTTCAGGCCTGAATCCTACTTTCATGTTTGCCCATGAAATTCCCATTGGTACCAATAAGGTGTTGGATTGTTCAACCTTACCAGAGACCAAAAGGCTTGGTTATGGGCTAAATGAAGTGTTTCTCAAAGGCTGGTTTTAATTTAACTGGATTCTGTTCTTTTCCCCATAATGAGAAGGTACTTTATACTTGATTCAAAGCTTGAGCAGAGTTTTTTTGTGCAGACTGTGTAGGATTCCTCCTCCACAATGTGCTGCTGGTTTGTTTGAGGATTTCTGGGTTTGTTTTTTTTTTGGCAGGACTAATTGTCAACAAAATGAACTGCATGCTTAAGTATTATGAAAATGTAAAGGTGAACTTTACCTGCATTGTTGTATTTTTGGATTTTGATCTTCACTTGTGCAGCTCTGGAAGGAGCTGTACGTTTGGCACTGGTGTCAGGCAGTGTTTTTTCATTTTCCATCTTCTCCTGCTGTTGGTATCCATTGTTTTGCCTTTAGCTGGACAGTGGCACGTGGCTGGTACATCTCCCAGTTTCTGTACAAGATGTGTAACCTGCTCCTACCTCTGCCCCACTGGCCGTGTCCTTGCCATTGTGCAGATAAAGAGGGATTTTGTGCCTCAGTCGTGGCTGGCAGGGACTGTTTCCCTTCCCTCCCTCTGTAGCATGGTCAGCTGTAGCTGGAGGGTTGATTTGACTAATATGACATAATAAGAACCTGCTGCATTCAGGACTAAGCCCAGGAAAGATTTTTAAATAGGTGAAAGTCTGGCAGTGCCCCGGGTACAGCCCTGAAGCTTGGATCCCTGTTCCCACACGCTCCAGGCTGACTGTGTCTCCACACTTCAGTCTGGTTATTTGTGACACCCCTGTCATACTGGTCACTAGTATTATTCTGCATAATTATGTGTCTGTGGTGGGTTTGTGAAGGATCCCAGGAAAGGCAGAAGACTTTTTAAAGCTTCTTCTAGCTGTGCAGCAGCCATTGCCTGTTAGAGGATTGCTGAGGGATGGACAGGGGGGGTTTTAAACAGTCCTGGGCGCACGAGGCCATGGCAGAGACATGAATCTGTGCCATTAAACCCAGATAACCCCACCTCCAAATCAGGGCATGTGGCTGTCACCCATGTGAGACAAGTGCTGCTGCCTCCTCCTCCCGCTCCAGTTTGCCCATTGTGGAAGAGAGCAGCACTGGAGGTACAGAAATGCCACCTGCCTTGGTCCCAGAGCAGCCTCACCGAGGGGGACTTTGTCAGGGGGTGCAGCCACCACCCTCAACCGTTCCCTGGGTCCCCCCAGCTGTTCCCCAAGAGCAACCAGAGGCACCAGTGAAACCCCTTTAACAATCTGCAAGAGAAGGGTTTGAAATGAATGCAGCTAGAAGAGACAACTGGTACCATAGAAAATATTTATTGATATTTTTTTATTTCAAAACGTTGTGAAATGCATCTGTAATAAAAATAAGAAACCACGCTGTGCATCTTGCACATTTTTATACCAACAAAAGGTATTTTTTCCCCCACTGCTGCACAGCAGCAAATAAAACCGTTCACTTCTTTCAAGTCTGGCACTTGTGGTCTCCTCCTTCAGCCAACCAACCCTTCCTCTCTCCTTGCTGGAACCACCACCAGGTAGGACAGGACAGGACAGTGTCCCGCTCAGCGGGCGCCCCGGTCGCAGGGCTCTCAGGAGGCGTGCTGCCTGGTCACCAGGGCCCTCTGCATCACCACCGGCTTCTTGCTCTTTTCCAAGATCAAATCCTCCTGCTTCTGGGCAAGCTTTTGCTCTTGTGTCGGGGCAGGTTTCTTCTCCTCCTCCTCCTCTATCCTCCCTTCTGAGATGAACGGGCTGCACACTGTCTCCACCAGACCGATAACGACACCAAAGAAAGCCAGCACGCTGCCCAGCATGTACAGCTTGACCATCTTCCTGTTGGGCTTCTGGCTGAGCATTTCTTTGGCGAAGGGGATCAGCTCATGCATGGTTTCCATTTTTCGGGAGGCTTATTTTTTGTTAGCAGCAGATTTGGAAGATCTCAGCTCTACAAGAGAAGAAGAAAAGGACATTAGTTAAATCCAGCTGCTCTGTCCTGGAGCACTCAGGGCTCTCGGGCAGTCTGAGCTCTCTGCAGCCCCCCCACCTCTGCTTTAAGTGGGGATTTGGGATTTTGGATTTTTTCCTAGAGGCTCATTTCAGGAACCCC
>NW_010292412.1:0-3144 GCF_000700745.2 Antrostomus carolinensis | reverse complement strand
ATCCCTGTGCTTCCAGGAACTTCTGGAGCAGGTACCTGGAGAGGATATCCCAGGGATAGTCCCACAGCTCTTGAGTCGCTCGTCCCCTCACTGCCGAGCTCACCCAGAGGGACATGGCCCCAGTGTGACCATGGGCCCAGTGTGGGTCCTGTATGAATGATCTCAGCCTCCTGGCCCCGTCCCACGGTTGCTCCATGGCTGGTGTTACCCCGTCTTGATCTGGGAGCAGAGATCCCTCTGCAAGGAGAAAAAGAATGGCAGCGGCGATGGAAGCAGGGGAAGTGAGAGGAAAGCAGGCAAGACGGCTGGCAGGAGGCATGAGCCCTCTGCCCTCCCTGGCTGAAGAGGAAGCTGCTCATCTGCTTTAGGAGACACATTGTTACTGCTGCAATTAAATCGCATGATTTCCTGCTGGTGCTCTCCAGCCTTGGTGCCATGGAGAGAAGGTGCCCACATCAGCTGGCACCACACTCACAGCGTGTTTGTCACATCCTTGTGCCCAGCACTGCGTCCTCTCCTTCAGACCCACACTGTGAATGAAGGGTCCCCAGTGTCGGACACGTGATGCCCATCATACTACCTCCTCTGGGAACCCACCGTCCCCTGTGTCCCACCCGCTCTGCCTTCCTGCCTGGCATCCCTGCTGTAGGCATTCCCTGAGGTTCACTCCTCTAATTGCCAGCTATGGGTGTCCCGTGGCAGACTGCTCCTATCCCCGTCAAACCAGCCCTGCCCGGTGGCATCTGAGGATCCTTCCCATCACCTCCTGTGTTCTGGATCTGCAGTCAGCAGAGTTGGCTCCACACTCTCCTGGGAACAAGACCCTGTCCCCAAACTGCTGTTTTCTCACTGCAGAGTGACTTAAACCTCAGCCTGGAGCCTTGCGGTGCTGCTCTGTTGACACCGAGATGAAGGAACCAGATCTTTCCCCTTTGCTACCAGCTGGGCAAAGCTGGAGGGGAGCAAAGCCCATTCCTGCAGCAGAGGAGACCATTGCTCAACTCTGAGCAGGTTGCTGGGAATACCAGCAGGATTAAGAGTACTTTGAGAAGCACCTGGAAGACCCACAGTGGGACTGCCCCAGTTCAGTGGGCAATGCAGCCCAGCTGCTCCAGGCCACATGAGAGCTGGTGGCAGGGAACGCCCATGCAGCTGTATAAAGTGCCCACAGCTGGGGCTGCACCTCAGGGCTATTGCTCTGCCCCAGCGAGTGCTGAGCTAACCCAGCTGCTTCCCTCGCTGCCTGATCTGGAGGAGCAAGCTGCAGGCAGGTGGGAGCTTTCCTTCTTGCTGGAGAGACTCTGCCATGGGAGAATGGTTTGCAGGATCTGCTGGGATCTGCTGGGCCCAGGCTCTGCAAGTGTTGGCTGTAAGTGTGGGGTTTGTGAGGGGTTGGGTGGGGGCTTGGCAGAGCATTCCAGGGGGAATAACAGCCCTGGGGGTCAGAGCTCCTGGAGCAGAGTGAAGGAGGTGCTGTGGTTCCTGGTTGTTGCCCCAGGTAGGACCTGGCTCTGCAAAGTGTGGGGCAGGGACTGCAGCCAGTGGTCAGAGGTGGGGGGTCCCTGCTCCCCTGGCAGTCCTCTCTCCTAGCAGGGCACAGTTGGATTTAAGTTGCTTTTGGGAAGGGAAGGGATGGGTCTCCAGCCCAGAAGTGTGTCCCAGCTCTTGTCTGCTAACAGTTGGTGCTTAGGACTGATTTGAGGTGTCTGCTGAGGGCTTGGTCAGCTTCTCTTGGTGTGGGCTGGGCAGGTATCTTGTGGGTGCTGGTTGCTCAGGTGTGAGCAGGGACACAAGTGGGGGGCTCCTGGTGATGTAGAGGCATGGAGGGGTGGGTGTCTGTCTGTCCTCACAACCCTTGCTCTGTCAAGCAGACCTGGAAAGAGGAGCAGGCTCTGGCAGCGACGGTGGCATCTGTGGTATCGGTGTGACCCTGTGCTCCATGTCTGTGGGAGAGGGGCTGGGGGAGGTGGCCACCAGGCTGGGGTGGGACGGGCTGGCATGTCTAGCTTGGAGGTGAGTGTGCTGTCTCAGAGGATACAGTAAACATGTGCTGCAGGGACTAAATAGCAGGCAACATCAGTGCCAGGGGGGAAGGTAAACAGGTGACTTATGCCATTAAATATGTGGGATCTGGAGAGAGATGGGTCAGTTCTAGGCTGCTTTTCAGAGAAAGCCAATCTGCTCTTCTGTTCAGAGACGGTGGTGAGTTTTGAAGCAGCAGACTTGAAACCACAGCTGGATTTCTAAGCCAAGAGCACTTTGTCCTCAGGAAAGGTGGGCAGTGCCTAAACTCCAGGGAGACAAACAAGCAGCTCCTCTTAGAGGATTTAAGCTCTCTTAACTGGGTCTGCATCCACAGAGGTGTGCCCCTGCCTGGCTCTGTGTCCCACAGGTCTCTGTTCCAGGCTCTCAGAGGGTTTGGGGTCTTCTCTCCAGGGTGGTTGTGTCCTGCCAACCAATGCACCTGCCTAGTGCTCAGAGCGCTGGGATGCTGAGAGCCAGCACCCAAGCAGGGGGATCCACCACTGTGGGGAAACATCTTGGGGTGTGTGTGCCGTACAGAAAACGTGCCTATCAGGAGGGTGCCTGGTCGGGGAAGGAGGCCTGGTTCTCATCCAAGCCTTGCTCCACCCTGCACTGGCTGTGCTCATGACTCTCACACAAGGAGAAGTCTCTGGAGGATGCTGTTGTAGAGGTGTTAACCCGAGTGGTGTGCAGCATGGCCACTTCACAAGGCCTGGGGGACACTTGTGTCCCCTCACAACAACAGCTCAAAGTTAAAGGACCCCAAAGCTGCTCAGCCTGAAACAAGTGTCTTCGGTGTATGCAGCAGCAGGACTTTGTCCTGTGGGCTCTGGCAGAGATGGATGATGGCACTGGGCTGTTGCTGAGCCAAGATCCTGGGTGCTTGGGGAATGCCTGGAGCAGGAATTAGACTAGCAAGTGCTCTGCATGTATTGAGGCTTGTCTGGGGACACTGTGTGTCATCAGGGTGTGTCTTCATATCTGTGTGGAGAGGCTTTAAGGCTGGCATTGCCCTGCTTGGACTGCTTCCATTGGGACTGCACACTATGGAAACACAGAATCATCGAATATGGTGAGCTGGAAGGGATCCACCAGGATCATGGAGCCCAACTCCTGTCC
>NW_010292411.1:51476-53711 GCF_000700745.2 Antrostomus carolinensis | reverse complement strand
AGGGAGGGGTGGGGGAAGGTGTTTTAGATTTAGTTTTATTTCTCATTGTCTGACTCTGATTTGATTGGTAATAAATTACATTCAGTTTCAACAAGTTGTGTCTGTTTTGCCCATGACAATAATTGATGAGTGGTCTCTCCCTATCCTTATCTCAACCCACAAGCCTTTTGTTATATTTTCTCTCCCCTGTCCAGCTGAGGAGGGGGAGTGATAGAGCAGCTTGTGGTGGGCATCTGGCATCCAGCTGGGGTCAACCCACCACACTCTCACACCCATTTAAGATCTGCCTTACCCTTTGCAGCTGAACTTGAGGAAATTAGCTATGCCTGTGACAGATAGGAACTCTGTCACTTTTACTGAAATATTTCACAGTCAGGAAATGTTTGCAGTCCCTCATTGCAACCCCTCAAAGGACTTTGTAGAAATAATTAGGCCTGCTAAGGTTAAACTTCGTAAGTTTAGCCAGAGACACCCCCCGTACAACATACCTGCCACCTTCTGCAGCCATCTCTTTAGGATCAGTGCCCTTACACGGTCCTTCAAACATCCCCTTTCTGTTGTAGGAAGAAAATTCAGGTGTACCCATGGCTTTACAGCAGCAGAAAATATTTGCTGAAATGAACGGCAGCACAGAGGACTGTGGTGCCAGGAGAGCAAGAAGCTACTGCAAGTGTCGGGTACTTTCTTGCTTCCACAAAGGGAAGTTTCCAATATAACAGAAACAAGCCCTTCCCTTTTACAGGAAAAGGCCTGTTTTCTTTGCACTGTACCTAGTATCACATGCCTTTCCGGCCAATCAAGTGTGAGAGGGTTGGCTTCACCCTGCACTATCAGCCAGAGCGCTTTCAGTTTCATCCCTATCCTGACTATTTACTGCTCTGTAGTGTACTGAGCTGTGCACCCCTGCACTGCCATTGGCCATGGCCAGCAGGTCAGTCTTTGTCGTTGCTATAGATTTTGGCACGTCCTACAGTGGGTACTGTTTTTCCCTTGCTTCAGGTACAGACCAAATCCGCCAAGTGTACTGGGGAATGGAGCACGGGCTTAAGACCCCAAAGACGCCCACGTGCATCTTGTTCAACCAGAGGCAGGAGTTCAGGAAGTTTGGCTACGATGCTGTCATGAAGTACAAGAGCCTGTCCTCCGATGAAGCTAACAACTGGTACTTCTTCCAGAACTTCAAGATGAAGCTGTACAACACAGTAGGTGGAACGATTACTACTACTAAGAGTCAGAGCTGATCATTTATTTGAGGGGTGGGGGTTAGAGAAATTGGTGACAAGAGCTGAGTAAATCTGGCTGTGTGGTGGGTTGACCCTGGCTGGATGCCAGATGCATCTCTATCAGCCCACTCTATCACTCCCCCTCCTCAAATGGACAGGGGAGAGAAATATAATGAAAGGCTCGTGGGTCGAGATAAGGACAGAGAGAGATCACTCAGCAACTGCTGGCACGGGAAGAACAGACTCAACTTGGGGAAAAAACAGATTTTAAGTTATTACCAATCAGATCAGAGGATAATGAGAAATAAAACCAAATCGTAAAACACCTTCCCCCTCCCCTCCCTGCTTCCCGGGTTTAACTTCTCTCTCCCAGTGGCACAGGGGGACGGGAAATCGGGGGTGGGGTCAGTTCATCCCGTGTTGTTTCTGCTGCTGCTTCCTACTCAAGGGGAGGACTCCTCACACTCTTCCTTCGCACCACTCTGGGGTCCCTTTCATGGGAGACAGTCCTCCACAAACCTCTCCAATGTGAGTCCTTCCCATGACTGACAGTTCTTCTCGAACTGCTTTAGTACAGGTCCTTTCCATGGGGTGCAGTCCTCCAGGGACAGACTGCTCCAGCGTGGGTCCCCCCACAGGGGCACAGGTCCTGACACAAACCTGCTCCAACGTGGGCTCCTCTCTCCACGGGGTCACAGGTCCTGACAGGAACTTAGTCCAGTGTGGGCTTCCCACGGGGTCACAGCCTCCTGCTCTGACGTGGGGTCCTCCATGGGCTACAGGTGGTCATCTGCTCCACCATGGACCTCCGTGGGCTGCAGGGGGACAGCCTGCCTCACCATGGTCTTCACCACAGGCTGCAGGGGAATCTCTGCTCCGGCGCCTGGAGCACCCCCTCCCCCTCCTTCTTCACTCACCTTGGTGTCTGTGGAGTTGTTTTCTCTCACATCTTCTCACTCCTCTCTCCTGCTGCAAAGTGTGTGCAGCTTCTTTTTTTTCCCTCTTCCTTTTT
>NW_010292411.1:33500-51390 GCF_000700745.2 Antrostomus carolinensis | reverse complement strand
GCATGGGCGTTACTGATGGGCTCGGCCTTGGCCAGCAGTGGGTCCGCTCATGGAGCCGGCTGGCGTTGGCTGTGTTGGGTCGGACACGGGGGAAGCTTCTGGCAGCTTCTCACAGAAGCCACCCCTATGCCCCTCCCCAGCCCTGGCTACCAAAACCTGGCCATGCAAACCCAATACACTGATGAGAATGAATGAATGGAAATCAAAGGGTATCTTGATGAACTGAAGAAGAAATAATTTATTTTCTCCATTAGCCAAAGACTTCATGAGCCCTTCCTTTATGATGCTGTTCATTGTCTAAAGACAGTAATACCTGACTATATACCTCAGTGAAGCCAAAGACTTGTTCTTAACAAAAAGCTCTCCTGCTCCAGAGCTTGGCAGAGTAACTAGCCTCCCTCTGGGGCTCCCTGCCTCAGTCCTCGACAGGGAAAGTGAAGTTTCCTGTAATTCGAATGAGGTGGGCAACCTCGGGATCACCATAAGAGCTCTTCCCACGTTATATATGTCTCCCTAGCCTGTAGCTCCCTCCCCTGAAATGGTATGCTGAAGCCAATTTAAGGGTTGCTAGATGTCCTTCAAGCATCTAGTAGCTATCTTGTCTCTCTGAAGGCTCTGTGCTAGTTCAGAGTTGTTCACAGCTTTTTCTGGGTTTGATTGTTCAGCCAAACATTAGGCTACTCTAGAGCCTCCTTGTCTGTGTTCAGGAGTCCCACAGGGCCTCCAAAAGCATGGAATAACCTAGAGCAGAGGGCCAGCCCCAGGTAAAGTCTTGTGCCTGCACTTTGGCATCCCCCAGTACTAAGCAATGAGTGCTAAACTGGTTGTGGCAGTGGGTGGGAGGCCTCTGTGAAGACTTCCCTCCCCAGGAAAGCTGGGAATGATGTGGTCTGCCCCATGTCACCTGTGCAGTGGTGGGTTCTCACTCACTTTTGGAGGGGGCTGGAGAGAGCTTTTAGTTCAACCCCATTTCTCTGCACCCACAGAGCAAATGGTTAAGGGAAATTTAATTACAAAATCACAGAATGGTTGAGGTTGAAAGGAACCTGTGGAAGTCACCTGCTCCAACGCCCCTACTCAAGCAGGGCCACCTGGTTACTCAGGACTATGGTTGGGCTAGCTTTTGAATATCTCCAAGGATGAGGTTTCCACAACCTCTCTGGGCAACCATTAGAAGGGCTCAGGGACAAGAAAGGGAAACACCAGTTCCCAGACACATAACTAGTTACTTCTAAATCTCCATAGAAAGTTTCCCTGAAGGACATGTCACAACAATTTCCTTATATCACCCTCTCCTAACTGAGCCAGGAACAGTGACAGGAAATGAGATTGCAAGTGAAAATGAACATAGATTTCCTTTTTCTTCAGTGGTTGCACCTGCAGAACAGGGTTCACCTCACCTTTCCTGATTGTGTGTCATTTGAGCTGGGCAACACCTGAACCTGCCTGTTTTTCTCCATTGGATGTAAAAAAAGTCAGAGCAGCCACCTGCCTCAAGCTTCAGATACACCCAGGGGGACACATAAGCCAAGAGGACACATTATAGAGAAACCGTGTCAGACCAAAGGGTTATTTGTCTACATGCTTGTCCATCATATATTTTGTTAATACCACACACAGAAGTATAGGTGCAACCAGAAAGCTCTGAAGTCTTGTCCTAGTTTTAGCTGGGGCAGAGCTTGGTTTCTTTTTAGTAGCTAGGATAGTGCTGTGTTTTGATTTCAGCCTGGGATTTGTTTTGAGAAGAACATTGATAACATACCAATGTTTTCAATTGTCACTGGAAGTTGAAGGACTTTGTGTTTTACTATTTTATAAGTGCAATGTTTGGGGGGGGCAAGGAATATTTAAATTAATAAGATAGATTAGCATTTGGATATACCAATGAGATATTCCATATCCTATAACTTCATGCTCAGTATATTAATGAGGGCCTCTCTCTTATGGGGGTTCACTCTCTTTCTGCCTTTCGCTCTTCTGGGATTGAGATTTTGATTTCAGGATTTCCTCTCCCTTGGGATCATTATCTGAGAACGGGCTGGGCTTGGTCAGTGGGTGGTGAGCAATTGCACTGTGCATCACTCATTTGTATATTATTGTTATGATGATTATGTCATTATAATTTTAAGGTTTATTTTATTTCAATTATTAAATTGTTTTTATCTCAACCTATGAGTCTCCTTACCCTTACCCCTCCAATTCTCTTCCCTGTCCCCTGGGGGGAGGCGAGTGAGCGAGCGGCTCTGTTTGGCTGCTAGCCATGTGCTAGCCAAGTGAAACCACCACAAGTCTGTATGCATACACCTGGGAAATGTATGGTGGTGTCACATAGAAAGTACAATTCTCCCCACTGGCTGTTCAGGGGGATCTACAGGGTCGTTACAAAATTTGGCCTAGAAGAAACAGCTGACTTACCAACCACCTTGGTATTACCTATTGAATCACAGATGTTGTGGGCAAGCAGTTTAGTAGCTGACCTGTGTCAATTAGACTGCAGTTAGGCACAATACTGAAGCCATTGCTGGGAGTTTACTCAGGTTTGGAGACAGGACTGCCTTCTGTGCCAGATATTGTACAGTGCTCAGTGTGAAGGGGCCAAGTCTCATACTGAGACTGCAACATATGAATGACCCTGAGACATTTTCTGTCTTTTTGTAGAAAGTCACATCTGCCCTGGAGCTGACAGCCAGCAATGGAAAGAGCCTTCCTGCCCTGACAGTTTTTTCCAAAAGTCTGCTCTACCTGAAGGAACATGCCCTGAACACCATCCGAGAGGCCTCTTTCCAAACCGTCTGTGACCAGGAGGAGATCACCTGGGTCATTACTGTCCCAGCCATATGGAGTGCTGCTGCCAGACAGTTCATGCGGCTGGCAGCAAAAGAGGTAAAAGCAGGGGTTAACCCACTTCCTCAAATTATCTTTGGAGATTTCTTTGCCCATCAAGGCAGAGGAACTCTTCAACATTTAAACAACCTATATTTCAAATTTCAGTCTACCAGGGAGAGAAATCTCCCACATTGGGGGGCAGTAGGGGAGAGGATGTCCCAAACCTTCGGTAACCCTTTCACCCCACTGCTGTGCAGAAATGAGCCCCAGGGAGATCAGTGCTGCAAGAACCACAACCCCAGCATCGTCTGCTGGGGTGAGAACAGCCTCCCTAACAGGTGGCGCTCATATAGTGATGATCTCACCACCCTTCCTTGAACTGACACTTCTCTCTTGCGATTTTAGGCAGGAATCATCTCTGACATGACATCTGAGAAGCTGATTATTGCCCTGGAGCCAGAGGCTGCATCGCTCTGGTGCAAACAACTTCCACAGGAAGGGTTTATGGTAGACAGCAGTGACAAGAAGAAGTTTGAAGATTCCCCTGGGATCCAGTATATTGTTGTTGACTGTGGAGGTAAAATTTTCCCCATTTAACAGGTGCCACCTTTGCTGGGTGCAGAGCATGGCTGTTCTGCAGCATCTGACACAGTGGGCCCCAAAGTACTGCAGTGCTGTCCCAGAGCTTGGACTCCACTCCTGTGCTTGTTATGGGGTTTCTATTTTTATTTCTCACTAAATGAGATCCATGGAGATGTAGAAAAATGGGAGGAAAAGTCAGATCAGTCTGCACTGTGTCCCAGCGTAAGCCACTGACATGTACCCACATGCTGCTGTGTGGCCTGAGCTCACAGCCTCCTCTGTAGGAGCAAGTGTAGTGCCCAGTGATCTGACCAAAGAGATTAGCTAGCAGGCTCTGTAGAGTAAATCATTAAAAACATTTGATGGAGCACTTCTTGGTAATTTCTTTAGTTTATTGTATGAGTTTTTTCGGTGTAACATGAATTTCCTGCCAAGAGATGTCTGGTGACTGTGAACAAATACTGAAAAGGCATCAAGAGCACCACAAGTTTCTCAGATTCTTACCACCACTGCTCCTCTTTACTCAAAGCTTGTGTATCAAAAGGCAGGAGGCAACTATCTATGTGAGGAGGCCAGTCTCCTTTTGTTATCAGAAAGGAGATTGGCTTGTGCAGGGAACAGTCAGAGCATTCAGCTCTCATCAGCAGTTACTGTAGGAGCCTTGAGAGACCAGGCTTGTAAACCCAAGTGCGTAAATTTAAGAAATCTAAAGATGTGCAGGCAATAGAGAAGGAATGAGGATGAGAAAAGAAAGCAGCAGAAAAGCACACTTGTGAGCCAGGAGCTCAGAAGGTGGGACTATATTCAGTGGCAAGTAAGGACCTCAGGTACTTTAAAGAAAACATCTAACTTCATTTGAGTTTGTGTGTGTGTAGGTGGCACAATAGATATCACGGCACATGAGATCCAAGAAAACCATTTCCTGAAGGAGCTACACAAGGCATCTGGAGGTGGATGGGGAGGCAACAAAGTGGACGAAAACTTCCTTGATTTCCTCAAGGAAATATTTGATGATGGCGTATGGAATGAATATGTAAAGAACTACCCCACCGAATTACAACATATGATCTACAACTTCAGTCTACAGAAATGCTCTACTAGCAGGGAGGCGGTCTTCATACATTGCTTCTACAACTTGACCAGAGTGGCAGAGTACAAGAAGGACATCTCCCAGTTCTTCAAAAAAGCAGAAGGAGCTATATGGTGTAATGGGATGATCATGATTACATATGAGAAATTGAAGAGCTTTTTTGACTATAGTATCACAAATATAATTTGTGCTTTGAGGGATATTCTTGACAAGCCTGAGATGGCCAAGGTCCAGTACCTTTTGCTTGTGGGAGGTTTTGCATCTAGCATCATCTTGAGAGATGCGATCAGTGAGGCCTTTAGCAGTAAGTATAATATCCTGTGCCCAATGGAGGCCCAAGTGGCCATTGCAAAAGGGGCTGTTTTATTTGGTGTCAATCCACACATTGTTGCCTCAAGAGTCAGCGCTCGGACATATGGCATAGCAGTAAGTAATGCATTTGATGCTGCTATCCATGATGTAAATAAACGAAGGGTCTCAAAAGCTGATGGCTATGTTTATTGCGTAGATCTCTTCAAAAAATTGGTGGGAATTGGCGAGTCAGTGAATATAAATGAAGTTGCCCAATATATTTTCCATCCAATAGAGCCAGATCAGACACAGATATGCTTTGCTTTCTATTGTACAGAAAAGCAGGGTGCTAAGTATGTAGATGAAGAAGGGATGGAATGGCTTGGCTCCTGTACAGTGCAAACACCGGACACAAAGCTGGGGAGGAAACGTGAACTGAAGCTGGATATTAAATTTGGGCTCACTGAATTTAAAGCCACATGTACTGATGTTACATCCCAGCAAAGTCAGGCAGTTACAATAGATTTTTTAGCTGTGTAAATGCTCAGTACATCGAGCAGCAAGGATAATAACCCAAAGGAGAGCGTGGCTTTAGTGGGAGGCAGTAACTACTACAATAGAGAAGGCAAATGGACCGTAAAATCCATCATCCAGCTTTCTGCTCACACAGGTGAATAGTTCGCTAGTCTGATTCTCTGATTCCCTCCATTCCTCACCTACCACCCTTTCAGTCTGACATCTCTCTTTCTTTTGTATGTGACAGCAGGTTTACCTGCTGCTTTATCTCTTGCCCTTCTAGCTTAACCCCGTTGCATCTCTGAACACTATCATCCATACCACCAATATAATAATCTGTACTATACCTGTGTTTGATACAAAGCTTCTGGACCGTATAACTTACACATATACCATCCCGTAACTATTTCTCTTAGCCTGATATATTCTTTCAGCTACATCGTCTCTTCATCTGATATCAAGTTTCTTTATCTGGAGTCCAGGTTTAACTCTGCCAAGGGTGAAATTGAATGGATTTGAGTTGTCTTCAGAACATCACTTATATAGATTGTGTGCAATTAAAGCATTCTTGTCCCAGTCAAGACACTCTGTGAAGCAGTAACTCAATGTATTCTGGGGGCTTGTATGAAAAAAAATCTGTGGGAGTGATGTTTCCATTAAATGACTGGGTGGTTTGATCTCATTAACTGAGCAGAAAAAGATGACAGATTGTAACATTACAGATATGAATAGTGCTTATGCTGCTGCCTGAGTCCCTCTGTCCAGCCGTGGGTATTCTCTACCTCTCTGACTTGGGCTTGGTATTTTCCGTGTCCATCAAGGCTCATTTCTTTGCCTCCTGCCCACAGCATCTGTGCACAGGTTCAGCACAGCGTGGCCTGCGTGAGCCGGAATTTGTCCCAGAAAAGGATGTGATCCTGTAGCGTACTGGGTCTGGCTGGGGTGGACTTTCTTCATAGCCACCCTTATGCTGCAGCATGATTTATGACCAAAATAATGTTGATAGACCAGCAGGGTTTTAGCAATAGCTGAACAGGGCTTGCACACTGGCAAGGCCATCTCTGTTTCTCAATCTGCCCCTGCAGCAAGGAGGCTGGTGGGGGGAGCAAGGGACTAGGAGAGGGCATAGCCAGCACAGCTGACCCCAGCTGACCAAGATGTTCCATACCCTATAACCTTATGCTCAGAAATAAAACTGGGATGAGATTCTCCAAAGCAGCTATTGCTAGGAGACTGGCTGGGCATCAGTCTGGTAGTGCGATCTGGTGACCACCTTTGCATCACTTGTTGGGTATTTTTGGTACTTTTTTTCCCCTTCACTGTGGTGTGGAGTTTCCCCTGCTGACCCCCAGCCTGTCTCAGTGCAAATATTTGGTTAGCTGAATACACTGTATGAAAACTCAGCACTGGCATCTTTATTAGTTGTAATGATTGTGTTAGAATCACTGTTAGCCATGTACTTAATGCTGTCAATCATTAAAGCGGCATTCAGAGGATTAATCTCTATATATACTATGCCTTATGTTGTATAAAAATCTGAATTATTTTGAATACATCACCTTTGTTCTCACATTAAAGCCTTCTGCACACAATAAAAGTATTCACAACAGGAACCTGTGTACATTTCTATTGTGTCAGACAGTACTTCTCTGTAAACTATGCAAGGGCCATTCTAGGTGGTAGGTCTCAAGAAGCTGAGTACTCCTGCTTTCTTCTTACCCTCTAGACTTGGTACTTTTACCAGTGCAAAGTGCAACACAGGTCCACTCAAGCACACTACTGGTCTCTGAACAGGAGAGAGAAGTGCAGTCTGGTGTTAGCTGGGAAAGCTGCGTGCATCTGCCCCAGGTCTTTCCCACCCATGTGTTATGTGGGCTTTGGCGTTCAGGTACTGACACCAACAGTAATGATTGCAACTCCTAATTTTGCTGGGTTTGATGAGCTGATAACATTGATTACCTCAGATACTGAGCATGGAGCAGATGCAGGTGTTTGTCATCTCTGTAAAAGCAGCACCGGGTGTCAGCATCCCAAGCTAAGCATCTGAGAAACGTGGCAATACCTGCTATGGGGGTCTCTAACCTCAGTCTGACACTACAGGGGGTGTTGGGAAAATAAAAGTTAGAGCTGACGAGCCCCTCCCAGCCATCCTCTACAACAGGTGTATCTGATGAGCTGGGGATTAACCCCTGTTGCATAATAAATAGGGTTATATATTAAACATGAAACTTAAATAACAGATTTTGAACTTTCATGGAGAAGAAAACACGGGCAGCTTTGTAGTGCCTGTGACCAGTGCGTCAGTGACCTCTGCAGGCAATCATTGCTGCCAGATCCTAAATGGCTGGGTGGGTAGGAGATGCCGTCCATTGTCCATTTCTGTTGCCGGAGCTTGCCAGCTGCCTTCTGCCTAAAGGACGTGATTTCTCGGAAATAGAAAGAAACAACCCTCACTTCACACAACTGCCACCCTTTCCCTGCACCGCAGCAGGAGGCATGTCCTCTGCCTCACTGTCTGGTGAGGGACAGGAACGGCTTGGCCACCACTCGCAGCCCAGAATGGCATGACGTGGCTGTGCTCCCTGCTGGGGATTTTCCAGTGCCCTCTGTCCCCCAGCCTGACCCTGTCTGGCCAAGGCTGTCTCTCTAGTGTTGCCCAGCACCCCCATAAGAAAATATTTCTCCCCATTCAGCAGAAATTACACTTAAGAGCATTCACTTCCTTCGGGATATTAAACAAAACAAACTATGGGAAAGGAAACCAAAAGAAACCAAGCGCACATCCTCTTCCCCTGGGGTGGGGGGGTGAGTTGGCAACCACATGATGACTTTACAATTAAACAGCACGTTTTTCACAGCTGTTCCATTTCAAGGCCAAAAAAATAGGCTTCTGGAGCTTTTTTGTTTCAATCTCTAGGACTGCTGATGTGTGGTTTGGATCTGTATAACGCTGTTAGAGGTGTCAGAACTTTATCAGGTATGACTGTGTTCATTTTACAAGGACTTGGCAAATTATGCAAGGGGAGTATGGAAGACAGTTTTCTAAAACAGTACAAGTAACACCAGAAGGTGATAGGAGAGAACAGAAAAGCATGTCAGAGAGCATGGTGACATGCTTGAGGGACTCATTGTTTGCTTTGTCTGTGCAGGAGGACGTCAGGGACTGCCCTGTGCTGCTCACAGCTGGCCCAGCACTAGACAAAATTGACCCATTGCACCCCAAAACTGGACCAGCCGGATGAGTTTATGGTGCCTCTGTGGAAACATGTTTAAGAAAGGGCAGTGAACGCTGAAGAAGGAGAGACAAGGCCAGGGCAGGTATAGCACCCACAGGGACAGTGACTGGTGGAAGAGCCCATGCTGGAGCAGTTGAGTAGGACACAAGGAGCAGCAAGAGAAAAAGGACCCTCACACACCAGCCCCCCGGTCCTCCACTGCCCATGGTCTCACCAAAGGACCTGGGTGTAACCTGCAGCACAGACCAGGATGGGGAGAAACAGAGGTGCCTAAGTGTTAGTTGGTTTGTTACTTGGCAATAAATTAATTTGATTGAAATTTCCCAACTCAGAATGGGCATTTTTTGGCCATCCATGACAGGATGTCTGACAATATACCGAGTGAAAGAGCACCTTTGTACACCAGTGTCTCAGAAGAGATTGGGGAGAGAAGAGGAGAAGTCCACTAGGGAAGCTGAGGTTTGTTTGTGAACTGCTGCAAACAAAAATTTCCTCGTTCCTTCACTCCACTCATGAAGGTAAAGGAAAGAAAGCGTGGTATGAAAGCGAATGGGAACAAAACATAGGCCCTATTTCCCTCTTCCCCTTGACCTCTAAACTCCTTTAATGATTTTTTAATTTGCATGTCCTGAATATTTCTTTTCTGATTCTCCTTTAGCCTTTCCAGTCCAGAATCCACCTGTTTCATTGTATTGTACCCTTCCTGTGGGCTTTCCTCTCTTAGTTTTCAGTCTGTTTTCCTCAACTCTTCCACAAGACAGAAGTTTCTTCTATTCACCTTTCACATATCCCTCCCTCAGCTGAGACTTTGATCACCTCCATATACACGGGTTGGTCTAAATGCTATTTCCTGCTTATCATATCTTTACCACTCCCTCTGGCTTTCCTGTATATAAAATCTTGTGCCTGGATCAGCCTCAAAATGTGTTATGTACTGCTCTTTCCTTCTGCAGTCTACACAACCCGAGGACAGTTAGGCTCAGAAATGCAGCTATAAAATGCTAGTAGTATCCAGTGGCTTGGCTCCCCGGGGTGATTTATTCTAGAGGGTTTTGCCTTAGTGTCCTACAGCCCCAGCCCTGCTTTTAGAGAAGTTCTGGGCTCCCCCATACAAGAAAGACATGGACATACTGGGAAGAGTACAGTGAAGGGCCACAAAGATGATGAAGGGACTGGAGCTCCTCTCTTAGGAGGAGAGGCTGAGAGAGCTGGGACTGTTCAGCCCAGAGAAGAGAAGGCTCAGGGGGGATCTTATCGATATGAATATCTGAAGGGAGGATGCAAAGAAGACAGAAACAGTCGGATCAGGTCAGGGGCCATGGCAAGAGGGTTTTCACTGCCATCAATGACATGGTGCAACACCTGGACAACTCTGAGGCTTTTCTTGGGATAGCTAACCCACTCAGCAAGAAACATGGCACCCAGCTAAAGACTGACCCCAAAAACTTTAGGGTGAGCCAGCAGTCCTCTTCCCAGGGGGTGTAATTGTGATGGGAGGATGTCTTCCCCTTTGAGGGGTAGAACTGAGGAAAACAGGCTTTGTATATATAAATACATATATGCTTCAGAGAGTGGAGATGGTGGAAGGTGAGATGGCTGGTGGTGGAAGGTAGCATGAATCTGGCATCTGTTGGGAAGAAGGCTGTGCAGCAGATGCAATGCAGGCAGGTCTGCTTGGGTGGGAGCTGCAGAGCTGCCCATGAGTTGTAGTGGGTTTTCTCAGTGCAACAGGATTCCCATGCTTGTCATTTAATAACAAGACACAGAAAAGAAGCTTAACACTGCACTTTAGTTCTTGATGTCTGTTTTTCTCTAGTAACAGGAACTGAGCTTTTATAGGACAACTAAACCAGCTGTTATCCAGCAACAATGGCAACAGCATTGCCATCACTGAACAAACACAGGTAAGAGACATGGGAACAAGCGACTTGCCCAAGTCCACCTAAGGTCACTAGCAGAGTGCATTTATTACTATTTTGTCTGCCTTACACAACACAAAATGCAAAACCAGGCACATTCTGGTAAGGGTCACTCAGGCGCCAGGAAGGTGGTTTTCAAAGCACTGGCCCCAATTTTCAATAGGTGAGAATTTCTGCTGGGAGAGGCTCTGAAAAGACTTTGTCAGGGTAAAGCTGCACACAAAATAATAAATGCTGCACAGAAAAGGAGTTGACATTTCAAAGTATACCACCTACCTAGCAACCGCAAAGACAAACAAATCCTCATTGCTGCAGAGTGATAGATAGCTAATGAGCAGGAAAGATTAGGAAGAAACTTACCCCCCACACCATGTATTCCATAGGTGCCCAACATGGGGCTCCTTGTGGCCTCTGAACATTTTGGACAGTCCACTGCCAGGAGAAGAGCTGCAGTAGATGTACCAAGTGAACTGGTCCTGTACAGCTGTCTTTAAGTGATGGGTTCAGCCAGCATTAACTAGATACAGGACAATAAAAAAAAAACCAGCAGCAGTGACTGTATACAGTGACTGTATTTTTTGGCAAATTCTATAATGTACCTGATTTTCCATGACCTGTTACAAGCTCTGCACGCTATATGCTGCAGGCTTGTTCTTGTACCCCTTTCTGTTTGTTCTTGTGCTTCTAATGTGGGGCAAGTTCACACTGGTTGTTTCTTCCCTTCTCCTTGTTTAGGTTATCTATGACATTATCTTTCAACTGATGGAGGAGACTGCAAAGCTTCCTTTGAGAAGGTGACCAATGAAATCTGCACTCACATGAACAACGTCTACAAAGAGGAGGGTTGATGAGGAAGTGCAACCTCTAGGCTCATCAAAGGTCTCATAAGCACTGATTTGCTGCTTTTGGTCCTCCTCCACAGCTGGAAGAATGAAAAAATAAAAAATCAAACAAGAAAAAAGCTTATATAATGTAGATACTGATGTCAATAATTTCCTTAGCAAATTGAGTTTCTACAGCTAAATGAAACACACAGATGCATCAAAGCCAACCAACAAATACTGATGTGCTTTACAGCTTTCGTGCTCCAGGTGGGTTCCTCTGGCCACTATCCTTGAAGGCTACACTTTAAGACAATGACTTTAAGCTTGCTATTCCTGAAAGACTCACTCCCTCCAGCAGTACCAGTCCAGTGAGGCACCAGCAGCTCTTTATCTCAGCTACCACCTCCCCATCCTCATGAATGATGAGCAGGGTACCATTTTGAAGCATCTCCAGGGAGTTTGTAGAGTTCATTATTTAAGAGGCATGGGTGTGGTTTTGTGTTTGAACTAAAACAATGTGGGGAGTGATGTATGGGAAATACTAATGTCTGAGAAGGACATGGGGAAAGTCCTGTCCTGCATGAGCAGCCAGAGTTCCCAACCCTGGGAGAGGTTTCTCAGAGCAGCTTTCAGCACAAGGGATTGCAACACTGAATGTGGTCACCACTGGGTTTGTCTGGGCAGGGATGAACATCTCCAGCACATGGATTTCATGGTGCTTCTCCCAGCAAATTGATCTGGACACATACCCAGAAGAGGGCAAAGTGCTGAGCTCACCAGCTCCTGTGCTACTCAAAATGCATCCAGCTGAGGGAGGTTGCTGCCTTGTGGAGTGAGCAGCGTGATGGGCTCAGCTCAGCATGGGATTTCTACAGCGCTGCCCTTATCCTGCCGTCACACAGCCTGAGCCTCCCTTCAGTGGTAACCGAATCCCAAACAACCTAATTGCTTTTCCTTGTAATCCTTACACGTGGCAAAATAATCAGCTAATAACTGCAAATAACCACGTGCCACTTTGCTTCAGTGTGATGGAACAAACACAGAGAAAGCGGATGTATCCTCTCATTTGTAGCACAGAAAAGGCACTCGCGATGCGCAGCAGTGGTAGCTGGTGACAGTGCACTGTTACTGGTGGTACTGGAGAGTTGATGGAAACCAGCTCAAGCTCCCATCCAGGCGCCCATCACACTTGCAGTAACTAGGCTCCTTGAGTTGTGGGAAGGAAAGCTTTTCACTTGACCATGAAACAGCAATTTTGTAAACAGCTAAAAATGCAGAATTCTTCTTCACTTGATGTGTAGTTTTCCTCACCCATCCCATTTGTTTGGCAAAGGATGCTGAAATCCCAAAGACCAGAAGATGAACTCTTGCTAGGGAGGGAGGATAGAGCTGACTGCTTTATTTGATTCAGTATTTTATTCAGCTCAGGGAGAGGGGGAAGCATATTGCACAGCGTTGTCCAGTATTTTAAGAAAAAAGAATAAGAGTTGTAAAAAAATATTTATAGTCTCAAATCCCTTTGAGGGAGTATAAGTAATTAACACTCTGAAAAGCTTAAAATAATTTCCCCTTTTTATTGACTTGCTTTAATGCACGTTAAGAGCACTATTTGGCGTGACAATGTGCCCTGGGTAGCTACAATGACATGCTCGTCATTGCCATAGACACCCTGGGCTGACAGGGGCCTGACAACACTGGACAATGGTTTAGGGCTCTTGCATTCCCTGTTCCTGTGATAAAGATAAGCGCAGTAAAAGCAAAGCATGTGAAACAAACCAAACTCAGGCTTAAGTAAAGAGGGAATTATTTTTTTAAATCAATTTACAAAGGGGGAAGTTTAGGAGTATATGCCTTTATTTTTTGTTTATCTGAGATTTCAAAGGACGGCAGGAAGCAATCCCAACAGAGCATAGATCAGACAACTTCTTCAGATTGAGGATACCTGAGCTGAATTCCCAGTTTTCCAGTAGCCTCACTGCACAGTCCTGTCTGACTTTCCTTGGACCTCACTGTGCCTCTGCAACCATACTGTATACATTCTTAGGGGATAACTTTGATCCTGCGAAGAGAAACCTAAGGAAAACATCCTACCTAAAGGCAACAGGAAGAGATTTCCCATGGAGTACCACCAGTAAGTGGGGCCAAAGCCCTCACACCAAGTTTCATGTTTTTCTTACAGCTGTGGGGCATCGGGAAGGTCTGGATGAGATGACAAATCTGTGATGTAGAACGGGTAGTATGACAAATGCCTGTGACAGGTTAAATCAGCTAAGTGACATGGAGTTGTCTTTGTGTCTGACCTTAGCTAGAACAGTGCAAATACATGGAAAATACTGAGAAAAGGGAAAAGGAATGAGAGGGGATTCATGGAGGAAGTTTATCCCCTCAGCTAGTAAAATCAAAGTGATTTGCCAGTCATGTTGCTAGAGAAAAAAAAAAAAAAGCATCCCCACTTGACCTTGTAGAAACAACCAAACACTTTCCTTATTCAAAATATTACCTGAGCACTGTAAGAACACAAAGGTACTTAAATTCAATTACTCAACTTAGTTGAGTGAACTCAAACCTTCCAATGGGGACAGCTTTGGGAAAGAACGAGGAATAGAAAATAAATAAAGGATCACAGGCAAAGAGATGAGAGAAATTTAACTTGAAAAACTGCAGCTGCTGTAGTCACAAAGCAGAAACTTACCTGGAGGGAGGTGCATTTGCAAGGCATCCCTGTGCAAACACAAACCAATGTTGGGATAGAACCCAAGAGCCCAGTGGTGTGTGACAGCATCACCAAATCACTTTGAGACAAGGGCTACAAACATCCCAAGGCAATTTGAAATGACAGGGAGTGTTTTACAGAAGTAGTTAACCTAGCTGTCGAGGCATTTAAGCCTAATAATTTTCTTGCTGGAGAGTCAGAGCCAAGCAGCCTTCCTGCCCCTGCCTGGAGCACAGGCAAGAGAGAGGCTCAGCGAGGTGAGCAAGAGGCAGGACATCATCTCAGATAGCCCAGGGCTGCCCAGAGAGGGGACTAGAGACCTTGCAGAGGATTTGGAGAAGTTTCTAGGAAATTCTTCTAGCAGGGCTCGGAGGAAAACCCGCCCTTGCACCCCCTCTTCCTTCTGGAGGGCTGTTTGTATTATTGGTGATTGAAGTGGAGGGTTGCTTGACTTCCTTTGCTGTAGAGCTGTGGGTGTAGGTATAGATATAGCCCGCAGAGGTGTTGCTTTACACTGATAGAGTAGGGGCTGATTCTAGATGCTGTTTAACACCTAGTGACAGGCAGAAGGTGGTGAGGGTACAACCCAGATGGGAACATGCTGGGAGCAGCTATGTTTCTACCCCGTGCTTGGTGCTAGGGTGGTCACTTCTGTTAGAGCTGGAGAGGAGCAGGAGAGCCCCATTAGACCTTCACCTTACCTTCCTGGTTAAACAGAAGGTACCACAAGGCTCATAATGGCACAATGTGTGATGAGAAAGGATTGCTGCGTATGGAAGATCATGCTGAGATGTGACAGGTGAATTGCAACATCTGAATCGGCACTGGAAGAACAGAACAGCCACTGAATTCACATGCCTGTCCCTCAGGGATCTCATAAAAGCACACGTGTGACTCATTCTACAAACCAAACCAAAAAAACCTCCAGACCTATTTTAACCTTCAGTTTTCAACATTGCAAAACCTTTTTTTTTTCTTTCATTACTACATCCTCCTTTAGGGAAAGGCAGTGTTAGAGAAGATGCCTTTTTTTCTCTACCTTTGCTAAAGCTAATAGTGAGATAACAAATACTTGTAATTAGAATATCATTGAGGCTCAGTTAACCATATATACCAGAGCACTTCTGGCTTAAGCAGTGGAGTGGGTTTGAGCCAGTGCAGGGCATGGTTATACTGGTGAGATTGCACATGGTCAGTATGAAAAAAGCCCAAGACATACAGGAGTGATTTTTTTTCCTGGTATGAGCCAGCAGCATCCTAGACTGAATCATTTGCTTACTCAGTGGGCAGTAGAAATAGCAGGCCCATTGTACTGCAAATATGTTTCCACTTACCTTGGAGAGCCCAGGCTTCTGCTGTCCCTGGAAGCACTTCCCCAGGAGAAAGGTCTGCTGTGGCATCTCTCTTGCAGGCAGCAACATGATGCTTCAAGTCCTCCCTGCACAACTGCATGGGAGCAGACAAATCAGGGACACAGTGCTGATGATGGTGGTGTTGCTGATCTCCATCCAGCCTCCTCAGGGTGCCCACCAAGGACACTTGGGAGCTGCTAACCACTGCCATCGGGCTGAAACTTCCCATTAGCACAGGCCACCAGCAGAGCTTTGCAACAGGGTTACAAGCAGAAGCAGAATTTTAGGATGACAACAGCTGTGAAACATTGGAGCTGACACCTGGATTAGGGTCCCACTCTCCATCAAGGTAGCAGTTGCCTTCACCTGTTGGAAATCAGCAGTTCTTTACTCCTGTTGCTCTGTTGCAAACCAGTTTGAGTTTAGGAAGGTGGTGGGACTGAAAGTTACAGTAGTGTGAAGCAAAGTCCTCAACCCATTTATCAGCTTCTAGTGATGGTTACGCAGAGGCTCGAGCAGGTCTGATGCCTGTGCTGTAGAAGTTTGCAGACCCTCTGAGCCAGCACCAGGAGCAATTTCTATCCTTTGTGCTCCTTCCTCAGTGAGCATCACCATCAATACTTTGTACCAGAGTCAGCATTTGCCAGATCATTGCAGCCTGGGAAAGAGCCGTACAGCCACGGCAGTTCCTGCTGTCCATCAGGCCCTTTTTGACCATGCCTGTGTCCAGCCCTGCTTTGTCACTAGCTAATCCCTGCTGGTGTGTTCCCTAGGACACTGCTTGCCTGCAGTGCTTTGCACAGCACTACCCCGAGGAAACAGTCTGAGACTGCAGTTACCCCAGCAAGGGGAGGTGAAAAGCCAGAGCCAGGAGAGAACAAGTCATGAGAGAATTTTCGAATTGCCCACTGACTGTCCGTTACGTGCCTACAGAAGGGAAAGCAGGGATAGAGAGCCTGGGGTAGAGACATACTTTTCTTCCTCTCTTCCCCTGTATTTCCAGCTGCTGGAAACCCCTGCCCAGCAGTTCACTGCTTCCCAGTTTTGCAGGCTACAGTGAAAGCCAGATCTCCAGGTCCTACTGAGAAGAACAATTAAAGAATTGTATCAGCAGTAACAGTGGAAGAATTTATTAAGAAGCAAGTAGAAAAAAGTGATCAAAGCAAAAAAAACCAAAGAGCAAGAACCATACAGGACTGAACAAAGACTGTATGAACATGTTTTATAACTCACTGCATCAGGAGAAACTAACTTCTACTGTTTGCTGAAAAAAGGACAACCATACTGAGCAAGGTGGGATGTGAAATGTGGGATGGAGAATAGTAAAACGGGGCGGGGGGGGGAGGCGGGGGGATTATCAGGAGCTGCAGACCTTTACAGAACACACTGTGCACTGCCATCACCACATGGCTCATTCTGCATTTATACTTTGTTTAACGCTGACTGCAACTGCTTGGATCTGTAAGCCACGGAGGAGACACCACACACATCTCACCAAGTCATCTTCACTACCCTAACAAGAAGCTTCTCTGGTGCTGAAGTTTCCATAGCTAGAACTGTTTGTTTGGAGGTACCCACCCATGCCCTCAGCTGTCTTGCATTGGCCCCAGGTGTTTTAAGACAAGCTGCCATCATGCTCCCTTCAGCTAGATATATAATCCCTGCCCCAAGGCTACTTAAGGTTACCACAGTCACCCATTTGCATTGGCTTAGGGGGTTAGTTGACCTATTTTCTCTCGTTGTAGGTGGGAGGTGCCTCAAAGGCACAAACTGGTGCAAGATAGGTTAGGCAGACAGAAGGGCTCCAGGGCTAGGGTTTGCACTGTAGCACAAGGAGGATAAATCCCAGACTCACTACCTGATGGAAGGCAAGAGGACAGATAGGAACAGTCTCCTCCGCCTGCTTCACTGGCAAGTCAGATGCTGGGTAATGAGATATGGCTGCACCAGGCCAAGCACCTCTCTGCTTGGAAATGCCACTGCATGTTTCACTGCGCGGTTCCTCCTGCTCCAGTGGAAAAGAAACTCGCATTTCAGGAGCTGCTTTTCAAGAGAGGACCTAATTTCTGGCAATGTGCCATCCTCTAGCTGCTTACCATCTTAATGTTCTTCTGGTTTACACTCCTCTGACTAACCCAGAGTGAGAGCTTTTCCAAATACAGGAGTAATGCTTACAGGCTCACTGCATTTCAAACACTTTAAATAAATCATATAATCTGCTCTTTTTGCTCAGTTTGTACACCTGCAGGCTGATAAAAATTTCTATGGAGCTGAGGGTCTAGCACCCCACCTCTGGCTCTCCCAAATCTCGCAAGAATCAACAGCTGAACACGCAACTGAAGGGACAAAAGCTGGGCAAAGTCCTTACTTCAGTGTAGACAGACGATACTTAGTGTGGTGTGAAGCTAGTACATCCATTTCTGTAGGACACGGTTGACCTGGGTTAGTGGGTTGAGTGGCTTGATCTTCTGAATGATCTTGCCATTGTATTTATGATTTGGTTCTAGACCAAAAGTCAGATTTAAAAATTGCTAAACCGTT
>NW_010292411.1:0-33446 GCF_000700745.2 Antrostomus carolinensis | reverse complement strand
TTTCCCTTACATGATGCAGCAGAGGTGGGCAGAGATCTGTTTCCCCCAGATCCCTTTCATAATCATTTTGACCACACAAACTAATGTCAGTCAAACACCACTCTTCAGCTGTCCGGCAGGAAGTGTACAGGTGATGAATACCTCAGTTTCACCCCACTGGAAATTAAGGTAGGTTGGTTCTGAGAGTAGTGTGGAAGATCCTTACTCACTCAGGCACAGCTAATAAAGCAAGTCTCCCTCACTGACAGATGTTCCAGGTTTCTTGCATCAGAAATGTGTTCCATTAATCACCTTAATTCAGTTCTCTTCCTAACTGCACTCCTCGCTTCAGACATGAGATAGGTATTTCCACAGGTAATTCAGATTATTTTATCAGGATAACAGAGATAAGACTTACCTTCTCTCTGTTACACACTGGTGTGGTACTTGAATACTATGAAGCTCACCACCCCAGAAAACCTATAAATAAGGAAAGGCCCAAATCCAATAACTTTTTCAAAATTAAATTTAAAAGCCATTTGTCGAATCAATGGCATATTATCCAGAATTTGCTAGTAAGGAGTCCAAGTAGTGTTTTGTCACTCTATGCAAATTCCCTCCCCCCTCTTTTACAATACAGAATTTCTAGTTGTTGGCTGCAGGGGGAGGCAGGTCCTTGGTATTTCTGGAATATTTTTATTCCAGAAAGGAATTCCAAAGTAGTTAGCAATCCACCCACTGGCAAGTCTTCTATGCAAGATGCATCTAGAAATGACTGTTCACCTTTTGTCACACCACTAGAATTCCATTAACAAAGGTGGGACCATGTATGCTAGCAAGCACTTCTACAGCCTGCTCACACCAGAGGGACAGACACTGGTAATTTACAAACATCACGCAGCTGGGCCACACAGGAAATCATAAAGTGTTGCCAGGGAGGAAACTCATGTTCAGATTTCAAAAGGGTAAATAAAAAAAAGTATTAAGTAGTTATCCCTCATTATTACAGTATTTCTTTAGGAGCTTAAAATGACATGAATTCAAAGTGGAGGGTATGTGCTATGTTGGATACAAGTCCTTGCTGAGATGCAGAGGTCCTGTTCTAGCTTCCACTACCAGCAAAGATACTGCTGAATTATCTACCATGTTAGAATTATCACCCATGAGTTCTGTCCATACTGAAGAGGCTACAGAAAAGACAATGAGGAAGAAATGCACACAGTGAACTTATAGTGATATTATACACCCGTAATTAGTGGGCCTACAGAGGCACGTGGACTAGGGAGATACAGAGAAGAGTCTGCAGAACCTACTGAAAATACCAATAAATCATTACAAACACTGCTCTTAAGCATCACTGTTAAGTGATTCAGTGGTGCTCTCTCAAGGAGGAGAACTTACCAATCCCTAAATTCTTCTGTGTGAGGGTAGGGCATCTCTTAATAATTTATATGCTCCGAAGCACTTCCAATCTGACAGAATCAACAGCAACTTCTCTATGTTAAGGCAGCTTGCACCTAAATGAAATGCTGCTTTCTGAAACTGAAGTCATTAAGGAGTTAGTTGTTGTGCCATGATTCCACATGTTTTTGCCTTTGAAGATCTTAGAACAGTCAGGATTGTAATCAGAAAGACCGCTCCTCCTAGAGCACACATGCATGTTAAAAAACTCTCAGTAACCAAATGCTAGTTTTTAAGTGACTGAACTGCTAAGTAACCACCTTAAGAGACCAGTATATCCTTGTTAAGTTATTGGACAATGTTGTTTCCTTTATTTTTTTATTTTTTTTGTTCTTAATTTTTGTTTGTTGTTGCTGGTTTTTTGTTTGTTTTTAATACAATTATGGATGTGCCATTTACACCCCACAAGAAAAAGCAGAAAGAGTCCTTATGGAAAAAAACAAATATATTGAACACATACCAATCAAATGGTACAGATATGGGACTGGCTTTGATTTCAAAATTTAAGTAGAAATAAAAAAAGATGTAATGCAACAGTTGTTCAATTTCCAAGTCTAAATAGGCACTGTAAAAAGACATTACCGCTTTCTCCAGCACACATTCCTGTCTAAATGCTCCCATGGTAATCAACTCCTAGGTTCCCAAACAAAAAAAAAATCACTGGGAACATAACCTTAGAGTAAAAGTTAATATTCATCCACCCACCCTCTTAAAAAAAAAAAAAAAAGCAAACAAAAAAAGTCCCCCAAAATGCAACCTTTCAATGCTGCTGTTTTGACTGGAGCAGAACTGGAGGATTTATAAAGGTTCAAAAGCACCCAAGGCAAGTAGTACAATATAATTTGTTCACTAACTTGTATTGGAAAGGAGATTAAAAACATTGAGATCTGCATCCTTGTACATAAAACTGTTGTCCTGAATAAAGACAAATCTTTCAGAAAAGTTTTACAACTTGGTGGAAGTCCAGGACCCAGCTTTAGGCATCATTAATTGATGGGGTTTAATTCTGACTTGGTTATAACCACTTTTATATACTGTACATCTACCCTAGTTGGATCAGTGTCTGGAACTGCTCACTGGTGTCCCTTTGAACAACTGTAAACTAAACCATAGTATGCAACTCCATAGGAAGCTAGAGATCAGGTGAATATACAGCCAGTTATATCTCCCCTGCTTCACGCTCTTCTGAGCTCCTTGGGTCTTCTGATCGGCCATTAGCACTTTCATAAGAACGTTTCTTGTCTTTGAAATCTCGTGGTGACCTCTCTCTTGAGCTTCTATCTTTATCACGGGATGTTCTATCACGATCTCTTGAACGTTCTTTGTCTCTGGAGGATCTTTCTTTTGAGGATCTGAAAAGTGTAGTAAATTTAAGAATTCAAGTTAATAATGAATCTGTAGGTGTCAAACAGTATTTTGATTTTGTATTTTTCTTCTTTTTCCAACCACCTTTAGTTTTATATAAACAGAAGCATATGAGAAGACACCAGGAATTATTCTACTTTTCTCCCCTTCCTACTTCCAATTCCAAAGACAAATATTGATAGAGGCAGAACTTAATCTACATTTATTACAGATTTAATTGAAATTTCTCATCTGTAGTTTCTAGATTGAGAAGAATGTATAGCCTATCTCAGATGTATAAATGACAAACTTTAAAAATGGGAGTTTGATTAAAAGCCAGAGGAAATTAACTCGCATAATTTTGGAATGAAACTACTACATGACAAATAAAAAATACGAAATCTGTGCCACATTAGGATTTGTTAGAAGAATTATTCCTTGTGTAATTTTGCAAGGTTGGGGTGGTGTTCTTTTAAGATATTTCACTCTGATAATGTGCGTCTCCAAAACCTTTACAATGGAGCCGGAAAAGAGCTGTTCTGTTAAACAGTCCACACATTTTTAAACTAAATGAACTGCCTGAGTTGGAAAAAAAAAAATGGATTAGACATCCTCCTCTATATTCCCTCACAGAGTGCACCTAAGCCTGTTGTTGAAAATCATCACACTCATTTGAAGATGTACTGCAATTATAAAAGAATCTAATACATGCTTTCACAGAAAAATCTTAACAGCATGCTATAAAGTTAGCCACTAATTTCTTAGTCAAAAAAATCTTATGTACTGGATAGTGAGCCTGTACTCTCTCCTCTTACAGAAAGTTACTGACATCAACTTAGAGGTTCAAAACTGAAGTCTGCAAAATGCTCCTGCTAATTTCCTTTTATGAGCTTACAAAGAAGTGATCTTTCATTTTAGTTCCTCAGCTGGAAAGACTACCTTCCCTACAATGTAGTGTTTTGCAAGACTTCGTATTTGCAAACACTGAGATCCACAGGCATTAGTCGGGTTCCACAAACTACATGTCAAATAAAAGGATCTACGTGCCAAATGAGAAGGTAATACTGGAGTTAGTAAAACTGTTTCACTAGTATTTTGTGCCTCAAGTCCCCTGCAGAAGTAACAATGCTTCCAAACTGGTTGACTCAGACTAAGTCTAGCAGTTAATCCTAGGACAGGCAGACAGATGGGTACTTCAGGTACTCTATTTGTCCATACTATGTGTGTATGGGAGTACATTAGCCCTTGTCACACAAATTCTTTCAAGCGGGCTCAAGATTACTGAGAAAAGCATCTCTCAATTTACCCACATTTAGGTCTGCTGTCACATTTGATCTTATCATTGAGCAAGCATCTCAACATCTACCTACAAATACTTACTTTCCCATCGCAAATCAAGACACACAAATTACATATTTTGTTTCTAACTAAATGAAAGATAATTCACTTTAGTTATTTGGAACTTATACAGCTAATAGTGAGGAAAAGTAGCACTTTGTTTAGACCTGCTCTTGATAAGACAGTAATCCAAGCCTGGGTAGACCTAGGGTTGCTATTACCTTAGGCACCCTGCTGTTGATTACCAGATGGGTTCCTATTATCTTAGACATATTGCTACTATTGCCAGATACTTGGTATACGTTCAATTGTGCCCACAGAGTGTGGAAGTCCCCTCCTCATATTGATAAATTTAAAACAAGATCCTAGCCATTAAGAGATTTACATCCGTCCACCTGTTCATAGGGTGAATGATGACACAGATTAAAGAAAATGTGTTTGTAAGACAGATTTGTATACCTGTAGATTTTTCTCAGATATAGCACACAATAAACATCCCCTTACTTTCAGAATGAAGAAGTATCTGAGAGGTGGCAGCTTTTCATTTTATGTGAAAGGCTCTTTGGAAAATACTTTCTGAAGAAGGGTGGACAAGAAAACCAGAAGGAACTGCATGGTTTGCTGTAAACAATAATACCCAGCACATATTTGCCCGTGATAATGTTGTTAAATAGAACAAAATGGGAAAATAACTTCCAGGAGACGCATACCAAGAGTTTCTCCAGGAAGGAGTCTAATTGTCGCATGTACTTACACATTGAAGCCATAACGGATGTGATCAAAACTGAAAAAAATCCAGACACATAAATAGCATTTACAGCAGGATTCACCAGCCTACAATAACTGTATTTTTGTGGTACTTTAACCAAGCCCAAAAATCACACTGAACGCTTTAAGTTAACATAAAATGATGCAACTCTTCCCACATATCAACCACAACTCCACACTTCTCTTAAGACCCTAGAATTAGTGGCACCATGGGCTGCCACTGCTGCAGCTTTCAGCAGTCTTTCCATTTCTGCTGATGTCACACTCTGCTCTTCTGCAAGAGTTTGGCAAATCACTATGTTCCCCAGATCTGAATTTATTTGGTTATTCAAACCAAAAGGCTATGAATCCTTCCTGAAGAAGTTAACTTGCTGGAGTGTGTCTTTTATTATCCAGGTATTCTTGGTCAGAATTCCTTGGACAACTGAATGCTCTGAGGTTAAGGAAGACAGGCTTGATTAAAAGTATTTCATATGAGGATGTTAAGAAAAACACCAACCAACCAACCAAAAAAACCCCACAAAACAACAACAAAACGGATTTGGCAACGAGTACTCCCCTGGACTAGAAAAAGAGCTCTCAGGACACAAGAAAGCACAATATATTTGAGCCTGCAAATTCAGGTTTATTTTGGATTCTGGCATCGACAGTGCTATTCAACAGAAACACTTCTCCCACATTTATGTGAAAAGCAGCTCTAATGGCTAGAAGGGGACCGCTAAAAAGGAGTGATCCAGCCCGGCTACAAGTTCAATAGCTATCCTGGCCTCAGTGCAGCAAGATCATAGCTCTAAGGATTCTTTAGTCTCTTGAAAACTCAATATACATACTTTAAGAGCAAAAATTTTGCTTGACCTCAGAGAAATAAGAAGTAAGAGTTGCTAATGATGGCAGAGCAATTTTTCCCTTAAGTTAACAGTAATGCAAAACTCTTATTTGTGTCAAGGATTCTAACACAGGTGTGTTTCATTCCTTCAGGGCAGGAACTGACATCACGATAAATATTTCCAGTACTGAATATCGTAAAGTTTAAATCTTGTGCCCTGAAGTATGTTACATTTTTTAACTCATTCACACAAAACAAAGCTTGAAAGGCTTATCCTTTGGTAGCATCTTGCAAAAGGACACTGACTTCATCTTCAGATCACCTTGTGTTTTTTCAATCCACTTTTGGCAGCTAAGACTGAAAGGTTTACTGTTACATGGATAGCACTAATGGTCCACACCATTTCCTGGTTCTTACTTATTTCTCCATCAACATACAGAAGACAACACATCATTTGCATTGTACATTTCATACTGGGGAGTTTGAACAACTATGATGAGAAACCCAGAAAAATCAATCAGTATAGTTTTCTTCAAAGGAATGAAATTAAGTCTTGCAAGGCTGGATTTCAAAGTTGAAGAATTAAAGGCAATTTGAGCATATGCTCTATACATTGGTTCATCCAAGTTAACAAATGTGTTGATTCAAAGGAAAATGTATATTTTAAGACTGAACAACTACAGGTTTGAAGATTTGCTAATTACCATTGTGAATGTCTTGAAGAGGCAGGCTCTTCAGGATAACTGTGATAACAGGCTACAATTGAGATGGAAATCACCCAGTCAAAAATGTTGACTTTAGGACACTAAAGAACACCCTGAAGTATTTTAGATACCAGACACTAGTGATTATATCAACTAGAGTGCTGGACATTTAAGCTTTATCCATCTGCAACAAAAAGAAGGAAACAAAAGACTTGGACCAACTTTGTCTTCTATGTTCTGTTACAGAGCACAAAGGGCCTACAGTCATCTAACTACTCCAGGAAGAAGAAAGCTAATTTTTAGGGCAAAGAGCCCATGAGATGCTTGAACAGATTCAACACATTATTTCTCCATTCTTGGTGATTTAAATCCTAAAATCATTTGAACTATAAAAGCTGCATGTGCAGCCACTTCAAGATTTTTTTTTTTTCTTGCAAGTCAACAGTCTGTCAGGGTTTTAAGACTGGGCAGCCCATCCACTGTGCTGTACTCAAATCTGTGCCACAGTTGCTGACCTATACAAGAAAGGAATCCTACTTATGAGCAGACATCCCTACCAAATGCCTCACTGTGCAATTCCAACAATCTTCTAAATTATGCTTACCTCACTCATCTAAAATAAACTAGCAAATCCTCAGGAGCAGACAGCAACTGAGTCATCCAAAAGCAACAACTCCAGACCACTCTCTGCAGTAATCCTTCAGTGAGGGGTTGAGCCACTTTCCTTGCAAAGCAACATCTTCAGATGCAATCCAACCAGTTTATTTTCAGGCATATCTAAATTTGTTTTTATCTAGTGGAGTACACAACAGATGGGCTCCAGTGCTGGGAACAAGAGCCCAAGGGAAAAAACCAAATGGATGGCAGTAAGATAACTGCTGATACCCCTGGGTTCAAATGGAGATCAAATGTTTCACTTTCTACATTGCAGGAAGCTGGTAGTATTACTAACTTAAAAACAATACCTTATATCACTCCTCCAAAACAGAAATAACACATAACCTTATTATTTTTATTAAAAAGAAAAAAAAAAATCACTACTGTATGTAAAATTATAAAAATGCTAAAGGTGTAACTGAAATCCGAGACGATCTCAAAATGTGTTTAAATTATCAAGTGCCAAATGTAAACTATTTAGTGAAAAAATTCTCATCATGCATCTAGGAAAAGATGTTTATTCCTTGGCCAACATTTACCTCTTTTTGGAGCTGCGTTCTCGGCTCCTCTCCCTGGAACTATGCCTGCTTCTATGATGGCTGCGACTCCGGCTGCGGCTGTTAGAGCGAGACCTGTGACGATGGCGCTTCTCACGGGATTTGGAGCGAGTTCTTCTCTTTCGTTCCCGGGAGGCTGAGCGAGACCAATGTCTGCGGCGATCTCGGGACCTAGATCTAGAAACAACAAGGACTCAAACCAGACACTGCATTCACCTAGCTACTCTGTCAGTGTACTCTGAACATTATGCACTCTATGCAGAAGCAAATCTGTATACAGAATGATCTGCAATGTTCAGAGCTATTACAGAGAGGGGCAAGCAACATTAGAAATCCTACCTACTCCTTTGTGACTAAGGCAGACAATTTTACAGTTAATTCATGACTGTATGTATGGTTAACAGCACAGTCATTTCAGGCTTCTGAAAGGTATTAAAAATACGGAAAAAAATTTCACTTTTTTCTATTTTAAAAGCTTTTTTTTACCAGGCAAAGTTGTAGAACTTTGTGATTCGGTGACAGGGTTCTTATCTGCCAGAACCTATGTATTACGATGTTCTGAGGCAAGAGGACTATACCCTTCCCCATAGCTACTACAAGAAAACTAGTCTGGAAGGTTCTAAGCAGGACAAACTCATGGTCCTCTTTCTTTTTTTTTAAAAAATCACTTTGCAATAATACCTTACTGGTGACCTCCAACTGTGTAGTCAGATAAAAAACTCATACTATTGATTGGTCATCTGTTGAGAGTTAACCTGGTGCTTAGGATTTTAAACCATGGGTTTTCACCAAAAGGGATTAACCACAAGATTCTGTTTTGCATAAAGAGCAATTCTCTGTGTTCCAAGCGTTATTTGGGACAAAAAGTTGCATTGTAGTAGCCACAAAATAGAAAAAAATGTATGAACTCTGTAGCATGGTGGTAAATACTGGATAAACACAGGGAGATGACTATGTAACAGAATGCTTTGTCTGTAAAGGTGGACATCTTAAAGTAATAGGGCTAGACAAACTTATAATGTTCCAGCTTGTGAAAGGCTGGCTTCACAGATGGTATTCCTTGTCTGCAGATTTATATACCTTTTGGTATGCTTGCTGTGGGATCTGGACCTGAAACAAACAGGAAATAGTAAATCAATTTTTCTTACTGAATCTTATTATCAAATAAAGTACAATTTAGTAATAATAAACCAAACTAGCTGAGCTGTTACTGTATTTCTTATTTTACTAGCAATTACTTAAAAGCCTTTTATTTGATGTTAACATTTTTGTAACACATTTACCAGGAAACACATCCTTCTGACAACTGTTTTGTGTTTGTTGGGTTTTCACTTGTTTTTGAGCCCACCATACTACAAACTAGAAAGAATATCTGATCTGCTTCTTTATTCCCACCTCTCCCACAGAAAAAGCTTACAGTTCAAGTCAGTACTTCCTTATTTCTTGTCAGGCATGAAGCAATTATTCCATAGAAGAATTACGGAATTACTTTCCTCAGTCATACAATCAACTACTTCCAATAATGAAAATTTCTAACACCTACAAAGAAAATATCTAACATCTAACAGATGCTAGAAACTCACATGTGTATAAGCTAACATCTGTCCAGTCTCACCTGAAAATTATCTCATTTAAAGGCCATTTGTTCAAATACGTAGAAATACTTCTATCTGTAGTTTTTAAAAAGGCTTTCTATGAAAACAGTTCAGGTTATAAGAGTTAGACATGATATTCACTCTCCGTCCTTGTAAGTTTCCAAGGAATGCAGACTACTGTGATTCTGGAGATTTAAAAACGTGTATGAACTACATCACAGCTTTCCCACTAAACTTCGATAGGTCATTATGTACATGCAATTAAAACAGATGCCTACCTCCTTAGTTTCTCCCTTTCCTCTCTACGTTTCAGACGTTCCTGATTTCGTTTCTCCTGTTTATCAGCCACAATCCTCTAAAAGCAAAGGAATATATTCATTAAGTTACATTTCTAAATTTCTCAGATGAAGGTGCTATAGAAACGATCTAGACAGTTAATGTTCAGTTCTTTCCTTCATGTATATTCCCTTTCTCTTCTGTATACTATTCCCCCTCTCTTCCTCAGTGTGTGTATATAGATAAAAAAATATATATGTTTTGTTTGTTTTTTCTTTTCCTCCAAGAAACAGAAGTTATTGCAGAAGAGCTGCAGCAAACAGACGGGTGTTACACGAAGACCTGAAATATGTAGTTATATTAAGTTTTCCACAAAGCGGAATTCAGAGCAGTAAGTCATGCCTTTAATGTGAGAGTTTCGATGCCAATCCTACCATACTTTGGCCACTGGGGAAAGATAGGAAGGAATCAGAACTGGAGGAGTTAATTGTTTTATTAACTCCTTCAGCTACACTGTGACATAAGGAAAACCTTAGTCTTAGAGGACGCGGCTGGGCTGATGCCTAGTCTTGAGGCTACTTGCTTCTGTACTATGAACATGAGACATATAATTAGAGAGGATGCTTCAGCTGATAGCCCCCAGGTCGAACTCACTACTACTGGGGACAAGGCACGCTCAGTAGAGGGCCCTCAGATGTGGAACTCACAACTGGAGATCTGGCCAAACCCAAGTCTCGCCACCTTCTGGACATGATGCAAGAAATTCAACTCTTTGTAAAGACCTTCTTCTGAGATGTGGAATTGCCCCAGCAGCATCTTGATTAGATCTCTGAGGAGAGCTCTGAGGAAGGAGGGGATAGTTATTGTTTTCTTTTTTTGTTAGCAAAGTACTTCAAAAGATTAGTTTATTGATGCTTTGGGAATGTGAAATAATTATCCATGCATTTTTTTTTTCTGAATGGTGTAAATAATCAGTTATTTCAACCCTTTATATCAAATTATATCTATACTTCCTTGTACAGTATCAGTAATTTAACTACAAGCAAGGCTTCTTGTTAAAGTGAGTCTTTGCATAATTACATGGAAGGATGAGAGGAAGGACACACGACCTATTCTAGGCATCTAAGGTTTAAGTTACAGCAGGTACATTTAGGAGCCTAAATTGTCACTACAGTCAATTGAAAGAGTTGGGCTTTCCAAAGGGTAAGTCACAGTATCCATGCAGGACAGCTGGAATATTATGCAACATAAACCAAGCCAATTTACTCAAACTCAGTAGCAGCATTTTCTGCTTTTAGGTCTTCAACTCATTTAGCTATTGTCTTTAGTGATTTCTACAGTTAAATGCTTGAGCCTGTAACTCCATAATTTGCATATTAAGATCACAAACGACATCAGTGTCCAAATCCATCCTCTTGAATACCAAAAGTCTAGAATATAATCCTATGGTAATTCCAGTAAGTCTTTCTTCTAGCACATGATTTCTGGTCAAGATAATGCTGTTTAGGATAATATTCCAAATTTATTTCAAATCTTCAAGCTACAAAAAACATGCGACCTCCTTGTAAGAATTATTTTCATAGCTAGCCTGACTTCAAGATATACATCTTTTTGTATTCTGACTTTGGATAGCTACAGCCTTGAGCTATTGGAACTTACTTATTCCATCTACTGTCAATTAAACTTAAAAGCCTTAAAAAATTACTGTAAAAAAGAAATCTTTAGTTGCTGGTACCTATAGAATGAAAGTCACCTCCTAATCTTTGTCTGGATAAAATAAACAAATTGAATTTTAATCTTTCACCATACAGCACGCTGTTTGAGCTCCAAGTATTTCTCTAGATCTTTTTTGCCATCCTCTTTATGTACTGGCAGCAAAAATGAGGATTTCAACACCAGCCCTATCAACATTTTATCCTAATTAAATAAATAAAATATCACTCAGGTCCACTACATGTTCTTGTATTTTCAAGAGTCTCATTATTAATTTTAGCCAACCAACTGGCTAAAAGTAAAGTTCATTTTGCCATCTCCTATGACTGATAAATATGTTACAACATCACTGTTGTTCAAAATACAGTTCTCCATTTTACAAGTGGAATTGCAGTCTTTGTTCCCAAGATGCATTACTTTGAACATGTGTTTTAATATACTTTAATGCAAAAGAGGTAATTAATCAAATTATCCAGATAACTGATATGAAATTGGGTTTTTTTGGTAGACTTGTGAAATCCAAAATTTTAAAGTAATATGAAAAAAATTCACACGTCCATAAAGAAATATTCCATTAAGGCTGCCTGGCAAATAATTAAGTAGGAGCACACACATATACAAACACAAAAATATAAGAATGATTTACCCTGAGTTCTTCAAGCTTCTCTCTTATTTCAATAAATCCTAAATGTAGTTTTCCTCCAAAGTGGTCAGCAAGTCGTCGGTCATTGTCATGAAGACCAAGATAAGCCGAGCACACTTCACAAACCCGTAGCTTCTGCTGCTGAAAGCTGGAGGCAGGCATAGAATTCCTGTATACTTCCTAAAAAACCAATTTGCTACCTGTTACATCTCAATGCACAAACTACAACGATAACACTTTACCAAAGATATACTACAAAGTGATAACTGAACTAAATGTAGACCAGCACACCCCTTAGTTAATCCATGCTATTCATAAATCAACTGTTTTATTAAGACAGAAGGCAGGTTCCTTATTTTGAAGACTGGACATATTGTATGTGTCTTTTCTACCAGGTAACTAGTGATAGAACAAGAGGAAATGGCCTCAAGTTGCACCAAGGGAGGTTCAGATTGGATATCGGGAAAAATTTCTTCACTGAGAGGGTTGTCAGGCACTGGAACAGGCTGCCTAGGGAAGTGTCTGAGTCACCACCCCTGGAGGTATTCAAAAGACAAGTAGACAAAGTGCTCAGAGAGATGGTTTAGTAGTGGACCGGTACGGTTGTACTCAATGATCTCAAAGGTCTTTTCCAACCAAATGTTTCTATGATTCTATGATATTTAAAAGCTGGAATTCAGCAAATTAAACAAAGAGGGATGATCACTACCTTTGCTTAAGATCATACTACTTAGAAGTATGAACAACTTTTTCATGTGCAACAACAAATACATGATAACACTACAATTACTATGTTAACATATTATGAAAGTGTTACACTAGCAATGCTGAACCCAGTTTAAAACAGTAGTAGCTTCCTGAGAATCTACCTGCATTTTAGACACTAATTAAACAAGTTATCTGAGCAAAATTTATCTACGGACACTCAGATGACAGACAAGCAAGACTGCCAGCAACCCCTCTGGTACCATTAAAACAACTGCAGATGTTTGTTTCTATTAAATTTAAGTATGTTGGTGAAATACAATATGGAAAAGCTCTTGGTGAGTTCTGCCACCTGAACATTGCAACAAAGACCATTTTGACTTGCCTGATACACAAGCCATTGACTAATTATCTTTCAATGAAGACAACAGTTCACTTCATCGAAGCTTTCCAGTACAAGTCACATTCAGGACACCACAATGTACAATAGGGTTGCCACAGTAAGAGCTGTGAGAAGTCAATCCAACAAACACAGACACAACTGCAGTGGCCACAGATATAACTGGTCAATACAGCTAAACTAAGATAAATGCATCATTTGTGGAAGTGACTTATAATTTTAATAGCATAAGAGTGTATTTAAAAGTAGAAACTTCAACTATACAGTATGCTACAAGGCAAATTATTCAGTTTTATATGAAAAAATCAGTTAAGGAAGTGACAGTGGATAAGATATCTTGCATTCCACAGATGCCAACCAACTTAATTTTGGACCCTGCCCTCACCATCTCCCATATCTTGCACAATCAACTTACTTCTGCTTCTCTCTTCTTTACCCGAGCCTTCTCCACTTCATCCATTACTTTTTGAGATTCTTCCACATTCCCATCAGCTCCAAGCTGTTCCACTTTGGCCAGCAGTTTGCCAATTTCTTCATTCAATTCATGAACTCTTTCAGCCTTGAAAGACAAAGAAAGGCTTAACACAGGAAATGCTTTTAATTATGGAAAACAATCTGAACTACTACTGAGTAGTAGTTATATGCAAAATCTGTATGACAGAATTAAACGAAACATGTAGATAACTTCTCCAAGTAAAAGTGAAACAGAAGTTGCCTTATGCAAAAACACACACACAGAAAGGCTGAGTTACAAAGTCTGTGTACCAACTCCAGAGCAGGATTTTGTTCAGGAACTTGGAAATAATTCACACTGTTGTTTAGTGTGGCACAGTCTTGCAAAATTAATATTTGTACAATCATTCCTCCTAGCATGTGCATATATGTGGAGAAAAATGATAAAAGTTTTTTTCAGTTAGAAGATCTAGAGAAATTTTGTTTACTTTAGGGATGAAGTTTTGATCAAAAAGTGTAAGAATTACTAACATTTGTATGGCATAGTACCACAGAGAGTCAAGTTTCCTGAGCTCAAAAATATCAGAGGTCTCTTCCCTGTGTTCTCACCTTCATGCTTTAAAGGCAGTTTTGAGAAGGACGGGGAAAATGTCTCATTTTTTCCCATCCTCAGTATGATTCTCAAATTGGATAGCTTGCCAAAGCCTTAAGTTGCCTCTTTAGAAAAACAGACCTTCAACGATACTTCAGTAACTAGTTTTAAATGCTTACTTTAGCTGCAACTTCAGCACTGATCTCTTCTTGGGTTTCTGCTAGTCTTTTCTTAGCCACTTCTGTTCTCCTGTCACAGTCTGCAATAAATGACTGCAGGTGGTCCATTGCCTAAAACATCAGTAAGAACACTGATCACTGCTGTCAAGAACACGAGTGTTTCTTTAGCCTTAACACTTTCCAGATTTATTAAGACTTAACTAATCACATATATCAATACACAACATTTAAAAAATCATACTTTACACTTTGTCATAGTTATAAGTATTTGCAGAAATTTGGGAGTGAATGTGTCTTAAGTCTTCTCTAACATGCATTAAAATTCTTCAAAGGATATTCAGGTTCACCTCACCCAGCCAATACATGCAATACTAACTTTTTTCACTAGGGTTTTAAGCTATTGAGCATATTAACCCCATCCCTCCAAACAACAACACCCCCCCAAACCTTCCAACTTCCTAGTTGGGAGTTCAAAACTGTATTACTCAAACTACAGTGTACTGAGACATAGCATATGATTTGTGTATACAATACAAAATTACTTTCTTCAATAAGCATAGAATTTAAGACTCTCTTCAAAGCATACACAGCCTTAACGCTTGCTATGTGATAACAATAAGGTGGCATCCAGGTTTATGATAATTTGTTCTGTGGAAGGCTGTTTACAGTTCTACCCAGAGCTGACTACCAATGCAAATTAAATATTCACATACAATCATGAAGAGACATGTATCTTTTATGTTACTATGCAAGGGCTTCTCTGCCTCTTTCTATAAAATTACTTTCTGAAAGGTTTCCTTCTGTGTGCACCAAAACTTAACTTTTGTTGCTCAGTTTGCCCACCTAGGTACACAAGTTATGTTTTCTCTCCACCATTAAGACAAAATACATACATCAAGCTCAAAGAAGAAATCTTGATCTTTGGATGCTATTTCATAGTCTGCCCTTAATGCCAGATCATGCACCTTCAGACATTCTCCAAGGTCCATTCTCTGAAAAGAGACAGGGGGAAAGTGGTATAACTTTTCAGAAGTGTCACAAGGAATGAAGTTAGCATGATCTTCTTTAACAATCAAATATTCTGAAGCAAATCATCTCCCCTGGGGGAATAAAAGGACAGTTTAAAAAAGCTATAAGACAATACTAGATCTTTAATAAACATGCATTGATCAGGAAATAATAAAAGCAGACAGAATAAACAGCTTATCTTATAACGATGGTTGTTTGCATTACAGAGTATCATCAGTGTTCTGCAAAATTGCTGCTTTACTGAAACTGCAAAAAAGTGATTGAAGTGGGACATCTTGTATTGAATTAAAGCAGCTCAGAACCAAGTTCCCTGCAAATAATTGGCAATTAAATGGTCAAATGCCTGATTTGAACTATCTGGCCACTCTGTGATAAGCGTTCTAGTGATATTAATCACCTGAAATAGCTACAACCACAGTGTCTCTGTAAGCGCTGCTTAAAAACCGTTCTTGAAGCATTTCAAGTAAAAAAGCCAAAAATCAAATCCCAGCAAAACATTTTGCAGATGAGGGAAGATGACCTGAGTGTTGGACTATGTTCAAGAATCAGGGAAGAAAAAGTATAGATATTTTACTTGCAATCTAAAACTATTCTAGAATGGGCAGGAAGGAATCATGAACTTAAAGTAAGTAGGCTGCATAGCTAATCTTGTGTACAACACTCTGAGAACAGTGCACAGAATCTTATTGGGTAAGATACACTGGTTTTAAACTGAAATTTGTGTACCACATAGCTTAAAGAATTCTAACTCAATCTGTTCCCTGAAAGTTTGGTGATCAAGACAGAGCAATGTGCCCATGACAAAAAACCAACCCAAAACCAACAAAAACAAAAAACCCCAAACCAACTCCAAAAACCAATTTGTAATGGAAACAACACTGAACAAAACCAAGGCACTCTCTCTGCAAAAGCATAGGCTGATGTATAACCATTGAAAGTGATTATTATTAGTATTACTTAAAACCAGCACAATTTCAGTTAAGTCTGCTCTTAACACTGCTTACTTAAATATTACAAAAAATAATCCTTTCTTAACATTGAAAGCACATAACCAAAGTTGAACTCTGATGGAAAAAGCTGTTACTGTTGTAGCACAATAACGGTGTTAGAACCAAAACTAAAATAATTAATAGCTTGTGTTGTGAGTTTTGTAAATAAAAGATGTTAGCTCACAAACTGCTGCAAGTCACTTGGTATCTGAGACAAATGAGTGTTGGGGTTTTTAAAAAAACAAAAACAAAAACAAACAACCCCTCCACCAAAACACCAACCCCAAAACCAAAAAAACACAAACCACAAAATACTTGCATTTAAGTAGCAATTCAAGCCTCACAAGTACAGCAACCAAACATCAGTTGCTTTCAACTTCTCAAATCATCAGTTAGATGTTCCAATAAATCCATGACACTAATTTTTATAGAAGTTGTTGGCTTATTTCAAGTGTTAGAGACAGGAAAAGATACTGTTAAAATACAGAATTTTGAACTTGAAAGTTTTTGATAAACTGTAGTTATTTAGATTTTGTTCAGTCACCATAAATCTGTTTTCCGGAAAACATTTAATTGCAATAGAGAACATCTGATTGCAATGCTAAAGAAAAAGATTAGCTTTTCCTTTTGCAACTACAAAGGACCTCAGCAATTCTGTTAACTGATGCAAATCCACAAAGACCTTGAAGCAAAATGTATCACACATGTCTATTTCCAAGTCATCAGATGCTGACTGTATTATTTAAACTGCAGCATTCTTTCAGGAAAGTACTTCAGTACCACGAATGCAATAGGAAAGCACATTTTTAAATTATCTGAAAATTAGATACTTAAAAATCCTCCTAAATTTGTGAAAAGCTTGTCTTTATGCCGATTCATCACTTGCACTGATGAGATATTAAAGGTTAAGCTAAAACTGAAGGCCAACCCTGTTTTAAGTGAAGCACTGCAGTTCTAAATGCAGAGATAAGGCTAGTGACACACTTTAATAGATCTGAATACAATGACAAAAAGCCTGAAACACATCCACCACCACATTAGAAAAATGCTATTTTAGTATGTAATCTACGTAAACTTGGAATAAATGCATGAAACAAACTTCCATCATGCTCTACCACCATATGAATTCTGTTCACTTTACATGTGTTTTATGCTTCTTTTCCCTCTATTCAGGTTGGATTTGCCCTCCTCAAGACAGTACATCTTCCCATTTCTTTTCACGAAGCTGGTGAAGGGCCTGGAAAATGAGGAGTGGCTGAGGGAACTGGGGTTGTTCTTGGAGGAAGAGGAGGCTGAAGGGAGACCTTATTGCTCTCTACAACTACCTGAAAGGAGGGTGTAGTGAGGTGGGAGTCAGTCTCTTCTCCCAGGTAACGCGTGACATAATGAGAGGAAATGGCCTCAAGTTGCACCAGGGGAGGTTTAGGTTGGAAATTAGGAAAAAATTCTTCACCAAAACGGTAGTCAAACGTTGGGACAGGCTGCCCATGGAGGTGGTGGAACCACCTTCCCTGGTGGTATTTAAAAGACAGGTAGACAAGGTACTTAGGGACATGGTTTAGAGGTGGATTTGTTAGTGTTATGTTCATGGCTGCACTCAATTCTATGATTCATCTTACTGGAAGTTGTAAATCCACAGCCTGAAAGGATGGTAATTACTCTGAGACAGCATCACTACTGAAAAATTTTCTGTCCACCCTTTTATCACTGTGCTGTGCCACCCCATGCTGGAATATCTGCCTGTGCAGTTGAACACAATCTGGGTACTGACTGGGTAAAACGAATCCTAGCAAACCAAAAACAGAGGCAATTTTTCAGCACTGTACCTCTGTCCAACTTGTCAGGCAGCCACTCAAACAGATGTGCTGACAATATGTAGGGGAAAACGTTAAGAGAGGGTCTTGAGCAGGTAGGATCTCTTACAGTATCAAGATGCCACTTCAGAAACAATTCAGTAATTTTAGCAGCAATTTTGGGGGATGAGGGGGGTGTTTGGGAGGATTTCTTTTTTTTAGGTGTCTCAATCAGAAGACAGGAAATTTTGGCTCCTCTTGCCCTCTTTGATCCAACAGAGTACAGCCTTATAAATATGTACCTTAACAGACAGGGAGCGAGAACAAGCAAGTACAAAAGGCTTCTTTTTCATTAGCTTTGCTGCTAAAGAAATTCTATTGTTGGAACTGCTCTTTAACACAGCCTATACTAGTCTTGGCTAATCCCTTGAAAGCACCTTAGCAGAAATACTAGTGCTAAATAAATGTCTTTCTTAAAAGTGCTATTAGCAAACCTCAATGTAGAGAGACATACAAAAAACACTATTTAACACTCTTAAACCAGTTTGCATATTACATGCAAAATCAGGCTAAAAAGCACTTTTGCTGGTTAAGTTATGCAACACTGGGCAAAAACAACTCATCTTGTCAAAAGTCTACGCTGGATCAGGATTGCTGAGAACCTTAGTAAGCTCAGAGCAGCTCATATTATGATCTGGCTCATATAGCTAGCTGCAAAGTTGATGGACAGCAGATGGAAATGGACAGAAGATACAGTAAGATATATTATTTTCATTTTCCACATATGTACCTTGCAATTTGATGCCAAGACATGCCCTCCCCCAGAGGCAAAGAACAAGCACTGGTACAGTCAGATATTTGAAGATCAATCACATTCGAAACAGAAGATGGCTATGAGGGAGACTAGTGTTCAGACACAGAGCTGCTAATGAAGGCTTAAAAAGAATGCACATAAACTGTTTTTCACTGTTATACTGACTTTCAGGCAGACTCACACTACTTAGAAGTGATTTACAGAGGAGTCCTGATAAGTAAAGCAAATAAAGAAAGGTGCAAACATCCAAGCCCCCAGGCTAGACTAGGTTATTGAATATATGCAGCCATGCTATGGGGCTGTTTGCAGCTACTGCACTTTTACTGAAGATTAAACCAGAACAAACCCCACATATTTGGAGACTCTTTCTTACAAGTGAACGCTATTGCTGAAGATTACTATTGCAACAGGAGTCCTTTTGCTATTGCTGAGCTCTGCTTGAGAAACTAGTGCCTTCTACTAACAACTTGCTAACCGTTTTCTGTAATACTTTATTTCTTAGTGTTAAACAGGCAATTAAAGCTTCCTGATTTCCCAGAGCTAAGGTTCAGGCAACTGTTTTTTCATCCCAACCAACCTCATATTGAAGTGATTTAGTAATAATTTTTGTCATCCCATCCACAAAATGTGTAGAATGCCTTTGGATGGATTACATACATTTAGTTTAACAACAATGCATAGCTCTGCTTCAATTAAATCAGGTACCAAAAAAAAAAAAAAAGAGAGACTCGCATGTAAAATACATGTGCACTCAGAGTAGCAGACATTAATAACTAAACCTGAGACTAAACTCTGATGTGATGCTGTTTCTGGAACATGAAATTAAGAAGGACTTCCCCCGCCCTGATCCTGAGCTACCTACAGCAAAATTCACATTTTGGCACATTTTTGGAACTACTACACAATCCTTTGACATCATATTATTATTAGATTATTGAATGTACTCTATATGGAGTGCAAAAAGTGCACAGAAAAGCCAAAGCTACTTAAAACACAAAGGGCTGATGTTGAGCCAAGTGTGACATAGCAGCACAAACTATCAATACTCCTAACAGCAGCATGCACCTTTGATAAGTTTTGAAAGAAGGTGTGCTGGGCAGTGTTTATGTAGAGAATTCTTTCTAGCTACAAAGATACTCATACCAAAGCAGTTCACATTCAACAACAGAAAGTTTTTTTGTTTGCTTAGGAAGATATGACATGATTGAAAAACTTATATTGTAGGAAACAGATCTCTCTCTCTAACAACTTGTCAATGCAACTACTGGTGTCTGTATGAGAACACCCTTGCTACAGATAAAAAGAAGCTGTAGATAGATTCTCTGCTGAGATCTTCCTTATCATGGAACTCACTTTTCACCTGCACTAACAATTTTGTTTCTGACAGATTTCTAGACTTGTGATAAAGCCCATCCTTTATTGTAGGCAACACATGTTCAGAAGGGGAGCCTTTAGGATGATATAATAATGTGTGATTTAAGTCCTCTGACTCCATTAACAGGGTTAACTTTTTTTGTAGGACTGAACTAGCAGGAAAGAAATGCTGAGCTAAAGAGAGGCAGAAATTAAGTTATTAAAGAACTTAGCAATCACAGAAAATTCCAAGTATCATCAGAAGTATAATACTTCTTTAAAGACATTTCCCCCTTTAACCGTACTCTCACTTCTGAAGACTTCAAGTCCTTAGAATAGATCTTCACTGAAAGACAAAGCTAGCAGCAGTCTTTCTTATTTTTAAATGAGATACTTCAGTCTTACACAGTACTTAGTCTTAAAGCCTGACTATATAATGTATTAACATTGAAGAGAGAAACAAAAAACCCCTTCAACTAGATAAATGAAACCCATTAAAATGGAATACAGTACCATCAGTTCAACTTCCTGCCACCGGTCAAAGAAATTAAGAATACGTTTCAAGAAACTGACATGACCACTTTTTGGGACAACAGAGCACTTTACAATTCATCACCAGTGGGCTGAAGGTTACAAATTGAGGTAGCTTATGTAAACCTAATTTAATTTGATTTAAAGCTGAAGCAGTTCCCTTGATCAAATCAGTCCTGAACTGAAAAGGTGACACCCTCAAGCAGAATGTCTGCTCTTTGTAACGCCACAGCAAACAATCACATTGGCACACCTAGGTTTTAAGCATGGAAATAGTTCCACTGAGCCAAATGGGTCTACTGGCGAAGAAATCAACTTCAGATTAAAATACCTTACTAACACCTATCTGCAGATGCATGAACTATCCAAACTTCTCTTTCACTGTAAAAGGGGATCTAGACAGTACAGTTAGTGAGCCTAAATGGATTCAGCCCACCTTGAGAAGGATACCCAGCAGCAGGTGAACTGAATCTTTCTCTAGGCTCCACTGCCTAGGTCCCTTCTGACTCCACTGCAAGCTTCGATGTCTAGCTTCCCATCTGAAACCTAAATTTAGATGTCTTAATCTGGAGCTGAATTCCACCCCTAGTAAGCTTAACGTTAATCACATATTAAAGTATATTGCTAAACTAAGGTCTCAATCAATATGGTTTTAGTCAGCAAGAGTCCTAAAGAGCTGAGTGCAATAAATTCACGAGCACCTAAAGATATGCTTAACTGCAGGACTGAGCTGACAGAGCGTACTTTGAGGTCTGTATAAGTAAAATGCAAGAAGCAACGTTCCTCAACAAATACACATAAATACAAATACAGACAAGTTAATCCACTGAGCAAAAAAGGAGTTTCTCAACCACGCTTTGTGAGACTACATACAGTATTTGTAACTTTTTTTTAAACAGGGAAGCACAATCAAGCTAATAAGATTGCTGCAGGTGTGTTGAACTGCTTGGGCTCTTCAAAGATAGCTAGCGGGTTACTATAAATATTCAGGACATTACTACTTTTAACCTTAATACAGGTATTTGCTTTAAAACTTCCCACCCTTGTAATTTTCATTAGTACTCAGTTATTCATTAAGAAATGTACAAAGACAGAGAAAACACATTCTTACACATCTTGTAAAATCTGCTGAAGACAGCACAGAGCCGAATGTTGCTTAATAGGTTTGTACCATTGTAGGGGAGTAATCTGACTCCTATGTAGCTTCAGTCCTAATCTCACAATAAATATAAACAAACATTTTTGTAATGGTGATGAAAAATAACTCAAGAGGGGGTAGGGTGGAACCAAAACACCAAAAGCCTGATCATTAGCAACTATTAAGGATAAAAAAAGCTAAAGTAAGAGCGTTAATCCTTTAAGACAGAAAATTTTAAATACAGCTTGCTAACATTAAGTGGTAAATTAATCACTGTGTCCCAGTAGCCAGGGTTTACAAAGTCTTACTAATCTCTCATTATAAAATTCTCAACTTGAAATGAATGGGCAAACTCTTAAACTACTGACTTAATGCATGTGAATCAGTGCCCAAGTGATCATTATGAAAAAGCAGAGCACCAAAACATTTTTTAAAAGTCAGTTAAAAATAAAAGAGCTTTTGTGAAAGGCACTGTCAAAAGCAGGTTCTGAACACTGTTCTACAACCCCGAATGCAAAGTCATTTCTGTGATCTTACCGATTAGTTTACTATGTGCCTCACACAAACTTCAAAACACATTTCAAATAAAAAGATAATCACAGAGCACAACAGATTTGGAATTATAATTTAATAAACTGAAAGAGGATGCTATAATTTTATCTTCGTTTACATTTTTGCCGTTGGGATTCACTATTCTACCTATGTCTTCTTCCACGTAGCCCGTTATTCCCATTGCCCTTAGAAACAAACCACAAAAATTTCTAAACCCACACTCTCCCTGTCTCTTCTCCTCAGAGTGACTTGTCATCTCCCATAGGCACTGAGACATCTCTGACTAGATGACTTAGAATTTTAAAGTCTACAAAACCAGGAAACCTGGTAGCACAAAAACCACATCCCTAAATAAAATGAAATCAAATAAAACAGGAATGTAACCGAGATCTCCTGATTTAAGTATGTAACAATTGAAGCTCTTTAACACATAACCAGACAAGTCTGTCCAGAAAAGTGGAAGATGACAGTAACTGATACAGAATGAACTGTTCTTTTGGCAGCAGCAGCCAGAACAAAGGATTAAATTTCAAAATACAGCTAATTCTTGTGGCTTTACATGCTTAAGTCAAATATTTAGAGTTCCTTTAAAGACATCTTTATAGTTACTTTGAATACAAACTACTTTGAGGAAGCAAGACACAGAGAAATGTGAAAGAGAAGTCAAAAAATTAGGACGTTGTGCATTGTTGCCAATCTAGACAATAGAAGTTTCCTAGTAAAACTCAAAACTTTACTAAGTTGTATGGATGCTTTTTTTCCCTGAAATGTTTCTCATGTTAACCAAAAGATAAATCTGATCAAAGAAACTTGAGGAAAGTACCTACTGCAAGTGTTCTAGAAAAGTCTAGAAATAACAAAAGACTTCATAAAAGTATTCTTAAAAATAAGAACACATTTCATCTAACAAGAGAAGTGATAACATATGCAGAAATCTAGACAACAAAGAGAAAGTCTCCAATCTTCTAAAAAAAGCATACATGCAACACTTTCACCAAAACATACTGCAGCCTGGGGAACATGATTTTATTGTCAAGGGAAATCAATTTCTTGTCAGAGTTTTGGGTATTCAGCCATTAAGGAAAAGAACACAATAAATTAACAGAGCCTACTCACATGAGTCATTTTGTTTGTCTTGTGTTGTCTGTGAATGTTCTCCTTGAGTGCTTTTGAAAGAGTGGGTGGATTGGAATAGCATAAAAATCTGCATTTTGCAGACAGAACCAGTAATATGCAGTTCACAAGAATTGCACAGGCTATCTTGTAACACACAAAAAAATGGCAATTCATGTCCAGTATTCTACTGATAATCTAGTCAATTAAGAGATTTACCGTCATAAAATGTCCCCAAGGAACATATGCTTTTAGAAGCCTAAGATTCTGGATTTCAATTTTAAAAAAGAGTCACTCAATCTTTGTTACCTACAGATCTTGAACACAAAGATGCATCAAAACTTTCATAACCCATAAATCAGTTGTTTATAAAAGTTCTTTGGAACTACCAGACAGCACTAAATAGATACTTGCTGAAAAACGTGAAGTTAAAAGAGATACTACAAAGAACAAATGTAATTTAATTTCTCCACTCTTATCTAAATAAAACACAAGTTTTAGCTACATACAGTTCCAGAGAGCACATCATGAGGGCAGCAGTTGAGAAGGTGGCTCTTGCACACTCTGTCATCACTGAATTTGATTCGCTGACGGGTCGTGTCACCTGCAATACAGAAATCAACACATTCCAGGTTAGAAATCTGGGGAAGCCAGACGTGTTCTGCAGGTTACATGCAAAGCACTAACATTGCCCTGTCACATAGTGAAGGCCTATGGAAACTGGAACTTATAACACTGTATGTCTCTGCCAAATAGCACCAAAACCAGAAATACATTTTTTTTAATGCTCTATAATGCTATTTTAAAATGCTCTCACACTTCCCCTTCAAAAATGCAGCGTGAAAAGTGCTTGAAACCAGAAAGACAGCATTAGCTTAAAAACACTTTGCTTCAACAGCATTTGTTAAATGAGCTATATAATGTTCTATTCAGATTTTGCATGAATAGTGATGTATTTTTATGCAAGAATTAGCACATAAAAGCAGCCTCAAACACAAAAATATATACATTGAGTTTTCACCAAATCCCACCTGATACTCATTTTATGATTTTGTTCTTGGATGCAATGCACCCTCTTACTTCTGATGGGAGTAGCATAAAGAGTTGGCAGAAGAATTATTTTAAGTGCTTACAAACCTGAAAAAAAGTCAGTTAAACATATGGACATAGCCTATATGCAAAATTGTTTTACAGATGCTTGCATATCCCCGTATCGTAAGTCATATTTTTTTTCTACATGCTGTTTTTTGGGCTGGGAACATCTTAATTATATTTTCATCATGGCAGGGTGTAGTTCCTGCATCATTAGAAGCATCAACCTGCCCACACACCGAGGTCCAATTTTAAGTTCAAATAACCCCATCTTGCAGCAAGACCTAAAGTCTCAGAACAAAGCAACCAGCTGGTATTTTGGGGATGAGGGTGGGAACACGTTTTCCTTCAAGTCATAACATAATTGTGACTATTTGAGATTTGGAAGAGAGACCACTGCTATGGCTCTCTTGTTAAGTCACAGGCATGATAAAACACCTTAATCTCTCTTGGGTTCTATCTATTTATTGATTTTTAAAAACATAATTTCTTAAAATCTCTAATAATTGAAAACCTAATGGTGAATTACTGAAGCAAGGAGCACTGCTGGAGATGAAAAAAGAGAAATACAGTGAGTTCAGACAGCAGCCTTTTACATTTCATCGAGTATTTTAAAAAGAGTGTAGATACATTCAGGAGGTATTAAAGTTTTTTATGGCTTCATGACCTGAAACTGAGGATTTTGAATCTATTAAACAATTCAAGAAGCCAAATTCATTACTGAAGTAACTGCAACAGAGGGGAATAAAACCCCTGTATCTTATTACTCAAGTCTTTCTTACTATCATGTAACCAGAATTTTAAATACTGGTTCTATGCATATGATGCTAATACGTAACATTTTCAGATGGGCCAAGTTTCAGATTATTAAGCAAACAAAAATTTCCAAAACCACCACATGCTTAATTTGCCTGCAGGACCCAACAGTTAAAACCTGTAATCCACAGAGTAAAGACAGCTTCAAAGCAGTTCAACAATAGGTTTTCTAGAGGGTGACCTTACTGCTTAGTTATACTTACTACTAAAAAATTTAGATCAATTCCTCTATGATCATGCCTGCTACTACAGTAAAGAATTTTGAGGGGGTTTTTCGTGTTTTGTTGGGTTTTTTTGCTTTTTAGGAGGTGGATCCATTTTATTTTTTTTTTTTAAACACACAACTGCGTTTGTTCCACATTCATTAACACATCTGAAAAGTTATTGATAACTCACGGCTCGGCGAATGCGGGGCCTTTCTGACACTCCCTTGCAGATTGATGTAGGCAGGCAAAGATACATTGAACCTTTATAAATAAAACAAGGGGCCAGATTGTTCAGTTTGTATAGAATAATAAACTCTGCCAGCAATTTTAACACAGCATCTAGAAATACATGTTGACTGTAAAGATTCTTCTATAAAGACACATGAACAAAATCAATAAAAATATTTTTAAAAAATACAGCTGATGGCCTAAAAGCACTAACCTATCAGGACTCAAAGAGTTATCAAAACCAGAAAACTGCTGAAAGACTCATGGTTCCTTAGGTAAAGTTGACAAGTAGTATTTTCACAGACGCAACCTCAACATCTAGATGCAGCTTTTTTCATACCTCTACCACGAGGGGTTGGTGCTACAGCTGCCATACAGTCTTTTTTCATCTAAATGGCTAGCATGATAATCACCATTACCAAATTCAGATAAGACAACATAAGAAAAAGGAAAAAACATTAAAAAAGGTAGCAGAAACTGACCAATGACAGCCTCAGGAACAGGTTCCTCATTTACTTTTTAAACATTTATTCTTTCTGCACTATGCCTTTAGTCTAGTATTTATGAGACTTTCACAAAGGCTCCAATACACAGAACATTCAGGTATTTACCTTTTCCTTCCTATGAAAAGCAGTTTCATACACTTGCATTTATTTTTAATCTACGCTGTTTCAGAAGGAAAGGTTCATCAAAAAGAAAAGGTGTCATACACTGTGCCCTAACAACGACTGAATTCTGTGTCCCTCTGGCAGCAAATTCCAGAGTCAGAAGAAAATGATTTTATTTCTTCACGAATTTTGTGAGCCCAAGTACCACTAAATAGTGCAGACCTATTGGCAAAGACAGCAGATGCATTCTGCTGCAAATGAATCACCTTGAGCAGGTGATGACCTGGGGTCTACATGGGTTGCTGAGGGGAAGGGTAGAATAAAATCTACAGATCCATTATACACCTGACATTCAGCCTATAGCAAAAGAGACTTTTGCAGAATGCCTTCTGAAAATTACAACAACATGAACAGATGGGTTCTTAAGCCAAGGACTTCAGTGGTACGTCACATAAGCAAGACACTACAGCTTTTTGTCAAGCTGTACTTAGGCTGATACACTCTTTGTACGGTCAATCAATCAAGTGAATGCTAAGCAATGTTTATGAATACTTAAAAAAAGGCTTTATGTATTCTGTAAGAAGAAAATAATACATCTAGGTACCAAGTAGCTGCAGTCATCTAAATTTCAGATGTATCCTGAAACGTTTATAAAGGGGACACTAACACTGATATTTCAGATCTTATTACAATTTCTATTTTAATAGGTAAATAATTAAATTAGCTCAGAATAGCAACTTATTTAACCCTGCCTCTGAAGAATAGCAGGGTGAGTATTCAACTATTTGATCTTTAGGACTCATGCTCATTAAAGAAATCAAAGTAATTTACCAGAGCATTACAGGAGTCACCATCTATTACTATAAGCCATCCTTGTGTTTCAAATTAGATTTTCTTCATTAAAAAAAAAAAAACAACAACCATATGATTTATAAAATTTATATGGAGATACAGAAAAAATAAACTACATTTTCCTCAAGCAGCAGCAGCTTTAGTTTTACTTAAAGTACCTGGCCCAAACCACATTTCTTTAAGAGATTACTTTCCAGATGAACGGAGAACTTTGAAACAGAACTGAAAACATTCAAGAAAAAAAGCCAAACATCAAAGAAATTTATATACTTGCACATCTCATGGCCCTTTATAAGCATAAGGAAACCAAATATTAGGGACACATATATTAAAGAGATGATGGCAGTAATGTAAACTTTCTATAGGATGTTTTCTAGTTTGTATTAAACATGCTGACTACAAAAGCACATCAATATTCAAGGCCAGTGCATACTGCTGATTAAGGAACATCCAGAGATTAAGCTTACAATGTGCACTCAGACCATTCAATTCACTTTGAACTCCCAAGTCTAAGCTATTCACAAGCCTCTACAATGTCATTCCTGTTCAATGTATTTTAATCACAAAGCAGCAGAACAAACACTTATGTATCAACAATGCTTAGCATTGTAACATGCTTATAACAATGATTTATTTGATCCAGCAACTCTTACTGTTCTGATGTATCCTAATATACTACTAACAACAATCCCAGTGCATTGATGAGAATTATCATTTATAATCCAACTGTAACTTCCAATCACACACTAGTGGTGCAAGACAACATGCCAAGACAACAATATCCATTTTCATGCCGTTGACCTCCTGCATTGAGCTGCATCAACCAATACCAGTTAGCTTTCCACTCAAATTTTTGAAGCGTGAGTCTCAACACACTAGCAAGGGACTCTGAAAGCTTTACTCATGAAGAGCTAGCTACTAACTGGGTGGAATATTGAGTTAAAGATTGCGTATCAAATTTCATCGGCAAAGCAAGTCCTGTATAACAAGTATTCAACATCATTATTTAACTGAGGTTTATGCGGTCACAGGAGATCCTGCTCCTCCCACACACTGAATGGGCAGCTAATTCTGATATTCTCGTCACTAACGCTGGATGCATCTTTGCCATAACACCTTTGGAACAACAGGTTTCTGAGCAAGACTGCTTCTAGTTTACACTATGACTGAATTAATACTTGCGAACGAAGAACAGAATGAAACCAGTTTTTAGGTAATGTAGAAGAAGTGGAAGTGGAACAAATATAGGAATGATTTTCCATGAGGTGTGAATATGGCCATTTGCTTCTTCATAAATGCTATTTCATATGGTGTCCCAAATCCAGAGTAGACAAATACCTCAAGTCCTTCACTGTTCCCCTCATTTTTAAGAGCTAAAGTACCAGAACTTCATAACAAAGCCAACAAATACACACAATTCAGTAAACATGCTTGTTGCTCTTAAAGCCTGATCACTCCTGACTGACAGATGAAGAATCTTTTCATGAACTTTATGAGCTGCTACCGCTTTCAGATTTCAGAGCTGATATAAATTCAACATTTTGGGTAGGTTTTGCAGAAATTTGCGTATAAAAGATATTTTTATTATTTGAAAGACGAGCTCTCAGAGGAGGCTCTTGGCTCCCTAACCTCAGGCTCTCAGCCTGAAGTTACACAAATGGACAAGGGCATATTGAGACTGACTTGAAAAGCACATGCTACCTTCCACCTACAAGTGTAAAGCAAAGTGGAAAACACAATCTATGTAACCTGAAAATACCAACCGCAACCCACCACCCATCCTTAAGCACACAGAGAACTCTTCAATAATCCCATAGGGAAACAAAGAAATTAACAAATGAGTTAGAAGTTCTAGATTACACCTCTGTTACCATATAAAGGCTGGCATCAAACACAAGACAACTTTAAGCACAGGAGTGTCACTTCAACTCCTCCCAAACAAGAGCAGAAAAGTCATGCACTAGTAACCACTACTGAGGACAACTGAAGCGGCTAGTGTAAGGCAGAAAAACTGATTACGGTGCGAACTGATGCAAAAAGGGTATTTTAAGTTTCAATGGCAGAAGAAGGTGACTTAGAAAAGTGCTTTGCTAGTAACAACTAAAGAAATGAGTTAAAGACTCCAAATACAAGAGTTCAGCTCAAAAAGCTAGCAGGTGAAGCAAAAGAGCTGCTGACTGGCACTTTGTACATAAGGATTCTGTCTATCTAAAGGCTCCAAAGGTTTTTCTGCTAGTCACATGGCATAATATTTGTTAGGATGCTTGAGAGAACCACACATCACCACATATAAGTCTCAGAACCATGCACAAATTTACTTGTCTCTTAAGAAGAATCTAATTAACTTTGCTAGTTTTTCATATTTCTAGACTATAACCTGATTTTGATGTAGTGGCAATTATTTAAAAAACCAAAACCACCACCACATTTCCTCGCAACAGTTAAATCCTGGCAGTTTCAAGATGACACGTTGTTCCAGGGCCATTCAGATCTGCCCTTCATCAGCACTATTGTCAGAAGTAACGATCCTGCCCCACCCTCTTCACGCTGACTCTAGCGCTCATGTGGCAAGTCAGAGCAGGGAACTGACCTGGCAGAAAATGAACCAGTTGAGCAAGATAAGCTGATTTAAGAAAAAATGGGATCTTTACAATCAGGCCTTTTAAAGAAAAGGTGGCAATCTTTGCTCATTTCAGCTATATTCTGAAATAAAGAAGCAAATAAACAAATAAATAAAGTTTGTGGGGTACTAAGATCAATTGTTAACATTTCACTCAATTTGTAAATGATTATCTATTCAAAAAAGTTATGGTCCTATTTGTAAGGATTACTCCTGTAGAGAACAGGGATGGCAAAACCAGGCTTCACCTTATTTAAATTAAATATAAAAATAAGAATAAAAAAAAATTAATCCATTTTAGAGTTGACAAATAGTATTAAAAAATAAAAATCAATTTTCTATTGGCTTATTCCTAATACTTCTGAGTGACAAGTTCCTGCAGCTCTGGTCATCAACAAGAAATTCAACTTGAACTAACCTTTTAACTACTGACATATGTGATAAAAAGTCCTTCAGTCTAACTGCTAACAGTAAAAAAACAGTATGAAGAAAACATTTGTACATAAGTCCATAAGATTAGCATCTGGTCTTCAGCTTTCCTTATTTCTCAAGTATTTGGGAAATCCATGCTACGTGTTCAGTAGTTTATATTTAAGCCTCTCTAAGTATATCAGGTTATCAGTACTTGGAATGACATACTTCAGAGAAGATTTTTTTCAACTTGCAGTCATGACTATATTAAATTAGTCCAGCTTTTTACTAAGAACAAAATCTAAGCCACTTTTTTTTTTTTTTTTTAATGTTGGCATGGTCCACATCCAATCCCATTTCCCACTTCTTGTTAGAGAAGCATGCAAGAGAAGTTTAAGTATATTTAAGGTATTTTAAAAAACCACTTGTTTTTAAATAACGTGCTTTTCCAAGCGTGTAACAGGGCCAAACCTGCCATTTACAGAATTATTTCCTTTCACTGACATCAACAATAGAGCTGCTTTTTACATATCCCAGATGAATTCTAAGAACCGCAGCTCACTGGGAACTGCTGAAGAGCATCTGCCAAGTCCCTTCTGTCTCACTTCTCTCAGGTGTCTGCCACATGAGCCAAGGCAAGCGTGGAGTGGCTGGCAGGAGGCTGCCTCAACACCACCACATCCCGGCAGGTACCAGGCAGCAGTTCATCGCACACTGAGCGACGCTGTGTGACTGCAAGTGCATCCATCCCACTGCCAACATGCAGACAAGGGAGGCAGCAGGTTGCCAAAGTCTTGGTTCTCCCTGACGGCAAGCACAGGGTCCTCTGGGAAAGGATACAGCAAGGGACGGGGCCAGGAGCTGCACACCTAGTTCTGGACAGCCACAGGCAACTGGGCAATTCCGTTTGAAATGAGAAGGTTCCTTAATGACAGTTTATTTTTTGTAAACATTCTTACAGCTCAGCCAGTATTTTCTGAATCAATCTGACCAATACAGAACTGTGCTTTCTAGGTGTTCTCAGAGCTCAACAGCAAATCCATAACAAGATTTCATAACTACCTCCTTCAAGCTTCTCCATTCTGGCCCCAGGGACACCAGTTTTAATGAGCGTGCACAAACCTCCACAAATTACAGCCTGCAGCTCATCTCCTAAACCATGTTTAAGCATCTCGTGGAATTTTCAAAACCATTCTCAGAGCATGTTCCTGTTCTCTACAAATAATACTATAAGCTCTGACAAAGTAATATAGGCTACATATTCAGGCATCACCACTGGCTTTTAATTTACTTCTGAGTTTGTTCTCTTCCCACTGAAAAGAACAAATGTTTGATCTGCCTTTTCTAATACTGTTAATAATTTTAGACTTGCACATTCTTGGCTCCTTTCCTCGAAAAAAACCCAACAAAACACAAACCAACAAAAACCACAACCCACCTAAAACAAAACAAACCTCCAAACTGTGTAAAGTATAAAATTCTGTTAACCAGAAAACTAAAAAGCACTTTGGTAGTGGGGACAAGTAGTGAAATGAGAGCTACACTATTTACCAAGAAATGAAAAAATCGCCACATTCTAATGAAAAGCTGCAATTTGCATATTACTAGATTATTTGTGAAAGGTGATAGGAACATAAAAAAACAAATGACCCCAAAACCCACTACGCTCAAGGTTCGCAGTATTTCAATGACCTTGACCTGGGCCTTCAATTTAATAAGTACCAGCTCTGCAGAAAAGGATGATTTTCAATCCCTGCGCGCAACTCGGTGTTAAAAAATGCTCCCCTGATTTTTTTTTTTTTTTTAAACTAGAATGGTGTTAGGCCAAGACAGATCCCCAATTCCCCAACTAATCCAATAATAGAAGCCAGTTTCACAAACAGTCTTTTCTCCTTATCCTTCCCCATCCTGTCAATTTTGTTTAAATGCTTCCTTTCTAGCCAATTAGTTTCTAATCAGATCAGCACATACAGTTTGGGAATTACAGAGTGGGTGGGAGGGGGGAATACAATTATCAATAAAATAACTGTTTTCTCACAAAGCTAAAGGAAATATAGTCTGAAATTGCTTTTCCAGGTTTAGATCTTAGTCAATTAGCATTTTTAAGCAGCTGTCAAAAGTAAAACACATGCTTCTCCCACCAAATAGAAAATACATTCATAAATTGAAACAGCCCCTCCTTTAAACCTTCTGAGTAGTCTTACATAGCACTGAAACAGCAATCTAGGTGCCAACACTGGGAAGACTTGAGTTTCATGAGGACAATGTTACTTTGCCAAGCATTTAGACAAGTGCAGTCACCACAGGAACTATTCAGAAATCTTCTGGGCCAAGACAAAACCACCTTAAATCAGATTCTGCATGAAAACTACTCACTAACCAGCCTTGCTCTGGAAGACAATCTTTGCAGAAAAGTAATTTTCCATTGAGATTATCACACTCCTGTTTAAAACAACTATGAGCACTTAGCAGAAAGCAATCATGACATACTGGGTATGTGAAAACTAGTTACATTTATTTAAAATTCTAGATTATACTAAAAAAAGCTGTCACAAAGATCACACTACCCCAGTACCAACAGATGACCAGCACATACAAGGTTCATCCCAGTTCCTACGTACTCCTTGGTGCGTGGGAAAACAGGTAACCATTAATTCAGCATGAAGCTTCAACACCTAACACATACAACACATCTGCAAGAGTGAGTATAACATGCAGAACACTCAAATAATCTCTAATTGCAGTCTACCCTCAGGTGCAGTACTGTCTTGTTTATAAATAAAATACTACACTACACTTTTCTAGCCCTCCCTAAAATATCTGGATTTCTGGACGACTGTCAATTCTAACTTTTACACTGATTGCCAAGCACCCTGACAAAAATTCTGAGAAGCTTTACACAGTGATAATTCTTCAGTTCACTATGTGACCGCGGAGTGATCTGAAACCTGACTGTACATCTAGTATCTCTCTCCTGCAATCACTGCCTCTAGACGTTAAACTTTTTGGTAGCTGCTTGGGACTCATTTCTTTTTAAAACAACCTGTCTGCACTTGGCTTAACTACATTGTCTCTTTTGGAGAGTAACAGCCATACCGACCTGCGGACTGA
>NW_010292410.1:10418-14792 GCF_000700745.2 Antrostomus carolinensis | reverse complement strand
TGATTCTAACTCCTGAGTGTCTTGTTGTTGTGGAAGAACTCTAAGAGGTGCCACACAATCTGTGTGGCCTCTGCTGAGCAGTGGTGCCACCCAAGGTGGTTTTACCCAGGATGAGATGGGCTCCAGCCTGCCATCAGAGGTGTGTTCAGAGGATCAAGAGGTCTAGTACTGCTGGCTCAGGAGCCACAGCTGAGGTGCTTTTAAATCCTTTTTTCTACTACTGAAAAGAATGGTTAAGAACCTCCTTAAATTCCCTTTAACCAGCAACTTCATTTTCCTTGTTTGGTTGGTTTTTTTTTCCTTTGCCCTAACTGGACTCCAGGCAGTCTGGAATAACGTGTGTGGAATGGACAGGCCGGTTCTTGCTGCATACACTTTTCCTGTGAGATGACCTTTAAGCCCTGTGTTAGCTGCATTTCCATTTAGGGAATCCTCAAACTATTTGATATTATTGGGGAGGAAGGAGTAGATAGAATCACTGTTTTGAATGTTTGTTTCCTGATAGTAAGTTGCCTTCTTGTGTGTCCTCCAAAACTTCACAGAAAATACTATAAACTGGACTTCAGAGAGGTGACAGCAGAGGTCACAGAATCCCAGCATGTTGTGAGTTGGAAGGACCCACCAGGATGATGGAGTCCAACTCCTGTCCCTGCACAGGACAATCCCAACATTCACACCATGTCCCTGAGGGCCTTGGCCAAATGCTGCTGGAATCTTGTCAGGCTTGGTGCCATCAGCACCTCCCTGGGGAGCCTGTTCCAGGGCTCCACCACCCTCTGCCTCAAGAACCTTTTCCTCATGGCCAACCTCACCCTCCCCTGCCACATCTTCCTGCCATTTCCTCTGCTCCTGGCATTCGTTGGTGGCCAGAGAGAAGAGATCAGCGCCTGCCCCTCCTCTGCCCCTTGGGAGGAAGTTCTAGACCCCCATGAGATCTCCTCTCAGTCTCCTCTTCTCCAGGCTCAACAAACCAAGTGCCTTCAGCCTCTCCTCACACCCTTCCCCTCTAAACCCTTCCCCAATGCTGTGTCCCTCCTCTGGACACTCTCCAGGAGCTTTACATCTTTTTCTCCCGTGGTGCCCAAACTGCCCCCAGTGCTGGAGGTGAGACTGCCCCAGTGCAGAGCAGAGATGGCAGCAGAAGCAGCTCTTAGGGTGAGAAGGCCCAAGGGGCAGAGCAGGGATGTACCCAGCGTGACAGCAGGTGACTGATAAGAGCCAGTGCCCTGCTCACGTCCTGCTCAGCTGCAGCAGGAGAGAAGAGAAAAGGTCTGGCACTGAAAATGTTCCGTGTTCCCTGAAGTACACTGGAGACACAGGATTTCTCAAGATCCTGGACACATTTTAAGTTTTGGAGAAACTGTGCCTTAGTGCAGCACCAGGGAAGGTTCTGTAGAGCCGCTCCTCACTGGGTCACTCCTGACCCCCTCCTTGCACATTCAAATTGTGGGAAAGCAAAGCTTGATGAGAAGGAGGTTGTATCAGGAGCAGGGAAGGCTGCTGCCTGTGCTGGTCAGTGCTTCTTGGAGTTTCACATTAGTTTCTAATTCTGTTTTGGAAACTTACTTCTTTTTCCTCCTCTTAAATCATTTTATGATTTGTACAAACTGTTCAGATGATGTTTCACTACTGCCTTGAACATAAACTTTGGTTTCCTCCAAGCCCTGGGATCATCCTCGTGGCCTCCTGGACTCGTTCTGACTGCTCCATGTCTTTCTTGTGTTGGAGACCCCAGAACTCCACAGTGCTCCAGGTGGGGCCTTCAAGAGCAGAGTACATACTTTGCTATGGAGAAAGACCCAGGTCTTTCTGCTGGAGGGTTTTGTGATGCACAGGTCACTGAAATTAGTTTACAGCTATTTTTATTGAATTTGTTTCCTTCAGATCTATACAGGAGGCTTGGTTTTTTATAATGCCCTACTTTTTATTATGATTATAGATTGTGAGTGCGAGCTCTGAAGGAGGCAATGCCTGTCATTGCAGTTCTGCCTGGGAGTGCCTGGCAGCACGTGTCCTTCTCTAATGTCAGACGGTTTTATTTGAACAGACTTTTGTTTGGATGCCTCGCTGAATGATCCGTCAGTAGCTGAATTAATACCTTGATCCCCGAGTCAGCGGCGCTGCCAGAAATCCCACTTGCTTGTCTAGCGAGTTCCACGGTCACAGCTAATAAACTGTCTTTGCTCACACTGCAGCTCGTTTTGCTCCTGAATTGCCCTTTCCACTATAGATCTGTGTGTACTGGCCCAACTGGGATAGTTACTGGTGAATGCCATGGATACAAACAGCTGCTTGTTCTGCTCTTCTGAGATCAAGTCTGTCAGCGCTTGGGGTTATCTCAGCAGGAGCAGGGAAGTCATCCTTCCCCATATTCACCACTGGTGAGGCTGCACCTCAAGTGCTGGGTTCAGTGTTGGGCCCCTGACTCCAAGAAGGACATGGAGGTGCTGGAGCGTGTCCAGAGAAGGGCAACGGAGCTGGGGAAGGGTCTGGAGCACAAGTGTGCTGAGTTCCCTTGTGGCTGAGGGAACTGGGGGTGTTGAGCCTGGAGAAAAGGAGGCTGAGGGGAGACCTTGTGGCTCTGTGCAAGTCCCTTGGAGGAGGGTGGAGAGAGGTGGGGGTGGGTCTGTCCAACCAAGGCCCAAGGGACAGGACAAGAGGAAATGGGCTCCAGTTGTGGCCAGGGCAGTTGAGATGGGATGTGAGGAAGAATTTCTTTGCTGAAAGGGTTCTGAGGCATTGGAAGGGGTTGCCCAGGGCAGTGGTGGAGTCCCCATCCCTGGAGGGATTTAAAAGATTTTAAAAAAAGGAGATGAGGTGCTCAGAGATCTGGTTTAGCAGTGGACAGGTACAGTTGGACTCAATGATCTCAGAGGTCTTTTCCAACCAAGCAATTCTATGATTCTTCCAATGCTCCTGGTAATCCTGTGAACTTCCTGGGGGGATTTAATGATGGGAACACCAACACAGACCACCTGTCTGACTTTTTGCTGACCATTGCTAAAAATCAAAGCCCAGCTGGACTTCTCCCCTCACTCTGGCAGTTGTGTTGAACAATTTTCCCACTTTTTTTTTTTTTTAATTGAGGTTGGGGGCAATGTGAGTGAGAGAGAGGAACATGAAGGGGCCATGAACCAATCCCAGGGTTCATGAAGCAGCAATAAAGGTGCTGTTACAGATGAGCAATGGCTTGTCAAGGGTTGTAATCTGCTAACGTAGGTTACGGGGGTGATAGCATTGATTTAATAACGGTTCTTTATTCTATCAGATATTTTGACAGTCCTTTCAGTTTGAATATGAGGAAGTGATCCCTTGTGAATTTGTGATTATTTCTCTGGGTCATTTTAATTGTTGCAAAACCTGTCAACTAACACTCATCTGCAGGGCACACTGCTATTTCTGATCAAATTATGATGATAACAGCCTCAATAATTGCATTGGTGTTGAAATAATTGTCATCCAAAAAACTACAGTTTAAAAATGGGAACCACTGCTTGGCCAATGTGGTGGTACAGCTTAGAAGCTTTTAAAGTGCCACCTTCTGATACCTTTGTTTTGTTATGTACTGCTTATATCTGATTAGCATGTGGAGAAAACATCACTCGTGCCCATCATCTCAGCTTTTCCATTATAATTACATGTTTACGAAGCAATCAGTGCTGTGAGGAAACCGAGAAGCACAGCAAGAGCTTGTGTTTAAAGAAACAGTCACACACTTCTACGTAGTTTTGGAACATGCCATCTGGTGTGTAATGGCTGGTAGTTTGTGTATGAACCATTGGCCAGTGTGTTCTGAAGCCTGTGGTATCATGATTGTGTGAGTTGGAATAAGCTGATTGTATTATGTCATATTATATCATCGTATGATTGGAATAAGCTGCCCAGAGAGGGTGTGGAGTCTCCATCTCTGGAGATGTCCAAACCCACCTGGACACTTTTGTAGGGAACCTGCTTTGGCAGGGGGGTTGGACTGGATGATCTTCTGAGGTCCCTTCCAACCCCCACCATGCTGTGATTCTGTGATTGTGTGAGTTTACCCTACAGAGGCTGCTGTTCCAAGAAGAAAGGACTGGCTGTGTATGAACCTATGAAGAAAGAAGCGTGTCACACAGGCAGTGCAGTTTCACCTTGCTGCTCACACCCATGGACCTGAGTTATATCTTCTCCTTTTGAGATCTCTTTGGAAACAGTTAAAGCAAGTGATCGAGGAGAGGCTTCAGGAGCAAAGCAAGCTGAACCAACCCAGTTATAACAGGGATATGAGTGATCAGTAAGTAAGAAGACCAGCAATAAAGGATCAAAAAGAATCCCAAATTTCTGAAAGTGTCTGTAGTTTGTGGAGGTAATAAAAGAATCCCAAATTTCTGAAAGTGT
>NW_010292410.1:0-10088 GCF_000700745.2 Antrostomus carolinensis | reverse complement strand
TACTGAGGGATGTGGGAAGCTTAAAAACAAGAAAGTCAAGCAGCAGTAAGTTAATGTTTAGTTTTAGTAATATCTGGTTTATTTCCTGTACATTTAATCCTCAGTTGCCCTGGAGTGGATAATCTGGTTGCAAATTAACCACACCATTGATAAAGGCATGTGTGAGCTCTGTTCAGAAGCAGCCTCGTGGCAGAGCACAGCAGCCCAGGTGTGGTGATGGGACAACGCAGCCCTGCTGCTCTCAGCCTGGGGAGTCCTATCGCTGTTTTCTCACACTGACAAAGCTGCAGAGCTGAGGTGTCTCTAAGCAGTGCTGGCTTTTGCCTTTTGCCACAATATTCTCAGAGCAGGGACCCCAGGAAAGAAGCTGCAGAGATCTCTTAGCAGGAGATGAACCCTACTTCTGCAGCGTGGACACCATACAGGAGCTAGTGATGTTAAGATGTCTTTATATAGTCAGTGGAAATCTGGTTGGTGCAGCTTGATGAATCAACCCCAACATTTCACCTGCCTGAACGTAGGTATCTGATGGAAGGCTTGTGGCAGTGTGCTGGTTAACCCAGATGCAGGGCTGGCACATGCTGGAAACGCAAGCGCTGCTCTCCACAGGGTTTTGGCAAGTTGGCTGTGTCCTGCAGGGCTACTCACATGAAAACCATGTCACCTGGCCTGTGTGAAGGTGCCTTGTGGGAACAGCCATGGTGGGTGGTACAGAATGGGGCCTTTTGGAGAGCTCTGGGAGTGTGTAAGTGCAAAGACCTGTTGAGAAAGATCCCTCTCCCAGGTCTGCTGCAGGTGCTACCACTGTGACTGGCCAAACATCTGCTTGACCAGGAGCTACCAAGGCCACTGTGCATGTGAGCTGCTTTGCATGGAGCAAGAATCTCCTCACAGCAGATCACAAAGATGATCCAGATGTTGAGGAAGTTGCCTTTGCGTAAAAGCAAGATTCATAACGTTAGTGATGGCTCACCATGGGGGAGGTGGTACCTGGATCACCTTGTGGATGAAATCCAATTATACAAAATGCTGAGCCATTAATTTCCAGACCAGTAATGTGCTGTAAATTGCAAGGTCATGGATGGGTGGCAGAGGAGGAGTAGAGGACACAATGTGCTGCACGATGCCAGCCACCAGTGCACTGTGCTTCAGAAAACATTCAGGAGGCTCCAGGATGCAGTGGGAGGAGATGTTGTCAGTAGAGACAAGGGAAAGTTGGCAGGACTTCATAAAATATTAGCAGGCTTTTGTTTTAATAACTACAAACAGTTTTGTTTCTCTGTATTTAAAATAGGTTAAGTTAGAATAAATAGGGTTGGTTATTGTGATGAAGAGTTACTAGGGCTTTGTGGAAGGACACTAAATAGTTTGACTTGTTTAAACCAAAAGTGGAAACAAACTCCCAAACCTGAGCTGATGGAATTACACTTTATCTGTTATCTCCTCTCTCTCCAGCTTTCCTTCTCTCCCCGCTTTGCCTCACTGACCCCTGTCCCCACTGAGAAAAAGGGGAAAGAGAAAGAATTTAAGGAATAACACTGGTAAAGCAGCACTAGGTGGTAGAGTGGAGATCAGGAGTTCTCGTTGCTGGCTGGTTGCACAGGTTTTGTGTTGGTTTTGCCATATTAATCCTGTGTTTTAGGGCTTCCACTGGGTGTTTGCAGAGCTGGAATCCTTGGTCCTGGCACACTGCTTTGGCTAGTGGGTATCTATTGTTCTCTTCTGCAGAATGGGATGAGCCACAGCCCAGATGAGGTGTTTTCAGGGTGAACTGCCTCTTCAAGTGGTGTTAAACTGTTTTGGATCCCTGGTCTGTCTTGCTTGAGGTTACATCAACAGATTTGCACTAAGGGAAGGATTTTTTGTATATCAGGTTACTGGGCAGTTTAGAAGGATTTTTGCGTGGCTCATTTCCTAGAACCATTGGCATTTTCACTGCTGAGCTGTAATTCTGTTAGGACTGAGACAGAAATTTCACTACACAAGCAAGTAGCTTCAAAAGACGAAGCTTGCTTGCATGTGAGAGAAGTAGAAGAAATAATTAGCTGGTGTTGATCTACTCTGACCTGGGACTTTGAGAGAAGTGAAGATATGGCGTTAGTAACTGTCCTTATTTCCTGGTGGTGTCTTATCAGCATTAATGACCTGTGCACTGTAGCAGCAACTTATCAAAGCTTTTGATTTCTTTATTTCTTTAACTATTAATGTGAGTCTGTACTCCAGTTAAAAAGCCAAGGCTGAAGATGAGCATAGATATGAAGTGTCAGATTCCTTTGTTCTCTTTCTCAAAGGACAGAGATGCGAACAGGAAATAACTAAGCTTTATTTCTTTTCCTGTAAGTCTCTCTTGAATATATTTAGCAGGAAAAGAGTCATTCCATAAATACATTCCACTCTCCTTTTGACAAAACCAGGATTTGTAGTAATTTTGTTGGCACTGCATGAAAGTGCTGGGAATGAAACACTTGAACCCTGTCCTTATCTGCAAGTCCATCAAACCATTTCATTGTATCCCTAAGCTAGGGATGCATTTTCTTACTGGATTGTATAAGTGATTATTTTATTCATCAGATTTTGTTCGAAGCAGGCCAGAAGAGTGTGTGCAATGTTTGCCAGGATGAACCTTGTGTAAATAGAAAGCTGAATGGTTTATATGTGTATAGATAAAAGATGGTGACAATACTGTACTCAGTGTGTACGCTGTATGTACACATAGAGTAACATAGTAGTGACTGTTGCATTACAATATCTTAAATATTTAAAATGCAAGTCATCAGGGTTGTGTATGGGTTTAAATTCTTTCATTAATAGGTGTGGAAAACAGTGTTGTGCTTGAGCCAGATCTGAAGAGAATTTGATTAGATGCCAAAAGGCCAGTTCAGGGTGAGGATGGCAGCTTTGCTACTGCTTCTCCTCGGGTAAGTGTGCCTTTTACGTGGGTTTACAGAACTGAAGTCATGGGGTGCGTGTGCTGATATATAATGGTTGACAGTTATATTCCACCATGGATTGCCAGTAGACACCTAAATGTATGGATTGCTAATGCTTTTCAAATAAGAAAGCAAAATATTTTGAGAAACTTGAAGCACTGGGTTGTTTTCAGAAGTCCTTAGAAAACTGGGAGTGGATCCATTCCCCTCGTTTGTTCCTGCCTGCTGGAAGATAATGGCTGAGTGTGTTGGGCTGCTGCTATGTGAACATTTCTAAGTTTCTAATTATTAATTTAGTATGATCTCTGTTATTCCAACTGGACAAGTATTGATGAGATATCCCTGCTGCAGAAGAGACGATCAGATGAATGTGGGAAGGATAATACGAACCTCTCAACTTAAAAAAAAAAAGGAAAAATAATATAGAAAAGAATTTGTCTAATAGATGATTTAATGTATATTTTTAAAAGATTTAAAGAGATTGACAGTTTGTGACTGCCAGACTTGTTGATTGGAAGTGTATTTCTGTGTTTCATTGAGTATGTTGCTGTTCTGCAAGGCCTCAGCAGCTGATCGCTCACGGGAGGAAAAGAGAAACACAGCTGCATTTGGAGGAGGATGTGTCACAGCGCCGAACTGTTAATTAAACTGATTCCTAAAAAAAAGATTAATCTAAATAAGGCCATTAGCAAAAGTAATTGGGAAACCTGTGCTGCTATTATTGGCAATAACAATTGCTTTCAGCCGTTACTTGAGGCTGCCACGTGGATGTCACAGCCATGGGGCAGTGTTGTGTGGAAGGGACCTGTGGAGGTCGCGTCATCTAACGCCTGGCTTTAAACTGGACCAACTGCTTTGGTACTTGTGTTCAAAATGGTGTGATAATCCTGGGAATAAGCAGCAGTGCAGTTTTACTCTGTCTGCTGGTTTTGAGTGTGTCAATAGACATGCCAAAGCTGAGAGGATGCACTTGACCACCACTCTAGGCTAAGATTGGGCTTTCAGTGAGTGATTAGTTGCTGAAAACTTTGTTATTAAACTTTTTGCTAAACAGCATAGCACTACTCTGTCAATGATTGTCACTAACTAATGCTCAATACTTTACAGAAGTAGGAGCCTGCCTGAATTCTTGGGCTGATACGTTGGTTGAAAATACCCTTTTTTTACATAATTTCACAGGGCTCTGAATTCCACTGGCCTAGAATTAAAAATGCAATGGCATGGTCAAAGTCATCTCAGCTAGTGGAAGATGAATTGTAGATATTTTACAGGTTATCTGCGTATTAATTCCGAGTGGTATTTGTGCTGTCTCACAATATTATTTGAATAGTCTTTCAGTTTCTGAGTGGGGAGCTATCTTGACAGAAAAAAATATGTAGAATCTAAAGGAAGTCAATGAGCACAATCTTTCCGCTGATAATTTAAAACGATAAAGGAAGCAGCATATAAATCAAGTAATCTGTTTTAATAATCAAACCATTTAAGTCCTTTTCCATATTCCTAATGTTCCTCAAGCATTATCATTGTTTAACAACTCGGTACAGTTGGCATTTAGAAATTCACTCCTTTTGCCATGAATGATGAATGAATAAATAACAGCACTCCTGCAGCTGGGATGGTTTTCCATTCAAAGAAAGTAAAGTACTTAAGACTGTTGTGCAAATTCATTTGCTGATCTTGCCTGTCCTGCCCTGCACTCCCATATCCACGGGGATGTTTGAAGAGTTCCCCGTATGGCTCCTTCTCTTCTTCCCTTTTTGAAGTTGTCTTTTCAGTGAGAAGGAAAAAGATCCTGATGTTGAATCTGCCAGGTCAGTCACACTCATGAGTTTGAAAGCTCTACACTTAGTTGTAGTAAAAAAACCTCTTAAACCAAACTTTCTATAAAATATTAGTTGTTCTTTAATTGGGAGAACAAACCTTGTGTATTTACTAGGCCTTTTCAGCACAGATACGTGTACTTAATCTTGTTTTTATAGGATCACAGAATCCCAGACTGGTTTGGGTTGGAAGCGACCTTAAAGCTCATCCAGTCCCAACCCCCCTGCCATCAGCAGGGACACCTTCCACTAGACCAGGTTGCTCAAAGCCTCATCCAACCTGGCCGAGAACACTTCCAGGGAGGAGCAGCCACAGCTTCTCTGGCCAACCTGGGACACTGTCTCACCACCCTCACAGTGAAGAACTTCTTCCTAATATCTAATCTAAACCTCCCCTCTTTCAGCTTAAGCCCATTTCCCCTTGTTTTGTCATTAACTGCCCTTATGAAAAGTCCCTCCCCACCCTTCCTGGAGCCCCTTCAGGTACTGGGAGGCCACTAGAAGGTCTCCCCGGAGCCTTCTCTTCTCCAGGCTGAACAGCCCCAACTCTCTCAGCCTGTCCTCACAGTAGAGCTGCTCCAGCCCTCGCATCATCCTTGTGGCCTCCTCTGGACTTGTTCTAGCTGGTCCCTGTCTTTCTTGTGTTGGGGGCTCCAGAACTGGATGCAGTAGGTCTTGAGGGTTTATCTTCCAGGGCACCTGCTGCTCAGTTCTTCCTCACAGTGGGGATGGTGAAGAGGGCATTTCACTACAGCTCTGGCTCAGATTGCCATTAGGTAACACAAAGCTTTTCCAATACAAAACAGAAAATACAAGAAAAAAAAAAATCCCACAACACACCCTAGCCAAACCTATGACCAAAAAGCAGGAAGCTTTTCCTGACTAGACGTGCTTTTAAAGAAGCACAAGGAAAAGTCCTTTCGTGCTACCTGAATAGTTGATGGACATAACGTGTTGAAACGTGTGATTTAGAAACTTAGTTTTCCCCTCCATTGCTTGTGGCTCTTTCTTTGTGTTAGCTGGCCGGAGTTGTTGGTGTCTGTCCTGCAGGGAGTGGTGTCAGGGATAATCTGGATTTGGGGTGGCTGAGATCACAGCTGTCCCTCATTGTCCCTTCAGCAGACGTGGCAGAAGGGAATCTTTGGCAGAGGAGCTGGATGGGCAGCTGTAGGTGGAATATCTTCATCTGCTGCTTTTGAGACTAAGCGGTTTGTCTGCTGAAGCCCTTAGTTGGTAATCTGATGTGCTGCTGGGACAGTTTCTGAGCCAAAACCACAAGAGCTGTGTTAAGTCACAATATGCTGTAAAACACATAAATGCCTGAAGAAGTCTTCCTGGTTTCATGGCCAGAAAACAAACAGGCCTGTTTAAGGACTACACACTCAATATTTGTGTTTAGGTGAGATGGTGCAGATCACTGTAACGACTCTAAAAGAAACCCTAATTATGCAGAAACATAAGTCATATTTGTGCATTATTTGCATATTTTGCATTATAATTTTTCTTGTGTTAATAGAAAATAAGACTTCAAATTTATTTTAGATCTAATGTTAGCAAAGGACTAAGCAAGCCTTTGCAGATGGTGTGCTCTATCTTAATACTGCAAGATGATTCTTGGGTTTTTTGAGCCCTGTATCAAAACAATGCTGTATTCAGGAGAGTCCAGCAGCATTCACAGATCAGCACTGGGCATGAGCTTAACAAATGCAGAATATTCCTTTACAGCAGAACAATGAAGCATCTGAACATCAGGATCTCATGGCCAGCTGACTGCAAAAGGGATCTCCAAGCATCTACAAAGAAAACCTGTGAAATACTGTGATTGTACCTTGGCACCTGGGCTGGTGGAATAAATAGAGGTGTAGTTAGACATCAGTACAAAGTTCTGTTAATTGTGGATTGTATACAGAAAACTGGGAAGGTGGTCTTGGATACCATATATGTGTAAGTGAGAGATGGCTTAGAAAATGAGGTTGAAGGTCATCAGCAGTACAGTTGCTGATGTGGCTTCAGGTTCTGTTTCTTTATAGAATGATGGTGCTGGATCAGGGTCAGCAACAGGAATGGTTATTGTTTCCTGAAGCTACTGGAGAAGTTAGGAGGAAGTAAGAGAGAATCAGTCATGGTCACTCTATTCCTACAAGTTCCTTGATCTTTGTTGGGTGGCTGGATTTTGTAGTTCCCTCAGCATCCCTTGAAGGAAAGGTTGTTACTCAGAAGTATGAGCTAGTCCTTGTCTGGACACTGTTCAGACCAATGAACCATTGCAGAATTCACACACCACTGAACCAGGGCGATGAAATCAGTTGGTATCTTCCACATGATGCAAATCTGTCCAACCACCAGTCTGGTTTTTGCCTTTTATGCTGCAGTTTTGTCCATTGATATGTTTGAAGGTAGTTTATCCTTGAACACAGTGATGTATAATCCAGTGAACAAAGCTGAATTCCCAAAGGCTGTGAGATAACCATGGTGTGGCAGGTTACAGTTAATATGGACAGGGGGTTTGGAAAGAGGAGGTGCTGAATGAAGGTTGAGTGTATGGTGGGTTTTTTTAAGTACCTGAATGCGGTAACATCAGAGCGGAAGGAACATAATGGTTCATTAAGTCAGTTGCTGGTCAGTGTAGGAAGCCAAATCTCCGAAACACATCCATAAAATCAGTTCCACAGTATCCAGAAGGACTCGCTGGTCCTTGCAGCTTTGATTGAAATGCTCTTCCAGGACTGCTCCCTTGACAGTGAGCTTTCCGTTTCAAGCCTGTGTTGGCCAGGGTAAGACCGTTCCCGTGTAGTTTTTTGTTTAATTAGCTCCTCTGGCTACCTGGCAAGACCATATTCCTCTACTGATGTATCTATAGAGTGATTAATTCCACCTTCTCCTCCTCCTCAGTAGTTTTATGTGTCGTATTAATTTAAGTTAGTTCTCTTAACTATGGGCAGGTGTCCCTGCTGATGGCAGGGGGGTCAGAACAGGATGATCTTTAAGGTCCCTTCCAAGCAAATCCAGTCTAGGATTCTCTTACTGGAGAAGCTCTGGGCTTTTCTGCTCATGTACTCCAATGTGTTCACGTGTGATGGGAGCAGACAGAAGAACCTCCCTGACTTTTCAGCTTTCTTTTTCTTTTTATTATCCTTTTATAGATTATGTGCTTTTCTTTGACAGATTAAAAAGTTAGAGATCATGGGTAGATGGTCTCTTGGTTTTTGCTGTCCCAAACCTGTTCTGCTCTTTCCTGGTTAGTTAGAGGATCATAGGATAATTCAGCCTCAGGAGGTCATTCAGGGTGACCTCCTGCTCAAAGCAGACTAATAATGATGATTGCATTAGGATTTTACAGTGTTCCAGACAGACTTTTCACAGGGAAAGTGGGAGCATGTTTTACTGCTCTACGCAGAGACAATGGGACCGAGCTTCTTTCCTCTTCCTGTGCTTGATAGCAACTTTCTCAAGTGTGGACTGGAATAAAACTGTGGGTTTATTATTTGATTTGATTTTTAAGTGTTATGTTGTCCCTGGAAGCTTTTCAAGTAACTTTCCTTTTGTCTCATTTATCATTTCAAGTCTGCCTGTGCCTTCTGCTGTGCTTCTAGAAATGTAAAAGAAGAGTGTGCAGCCTTCCCTGCCCTCGGAGAGACAGCTCGGTCTGTCTGACGCAAATAGAAATGAAAGTTCAGTGACTCCTATGTTTAGTGGTTTGGCATTTTTTCAGTGCAAGGTTAGTACTTTAACTTCATGTTTAAGGAGGATTTTAATATTATTCCCATTTCTAACTAGCTCCATTTCACAGTTTGAGTCTTTAGTCAGTGTAGAGCTAGCTTAGCATCCAGCTGCCGTTTTCCTTTCCCCTGCCCTTACCTCATGGGTATGGAAAGCTGCATCGATGACTCAAGGGTCAGCTGTGTTGGAGCTGAATCCAACACAGGATGGGGCAGTTAATAACAAAAAAAAAAAAAAAGGGCAGTTAATAACAAAAATAAGGGCAGTTAAGTTAATAACAGTAACAGTTAAGTTAGTAACAGTTAAGTTAATAACTGTATAAGTTAATAATAAAAATAAGGGCAGTTAATAACAAAACAAGGGGAAATGGGTTTAAGCTGAAAGAGGGGAGGTTTAGATGAGATATTAGGAAGAAGTTCTTCACTGAGGGTGGTCAGACACTGGAACAGGTTGGCCAAGGAAGTTGTGGATGCCCCCTCCCTGGAAGTGTTCAAGGCCAGGTTGGATGAGGCTTTGAGCAACCTGGTCTAGTGGAAGGTGTCCCTGCTGCTGGCAGGGGGATTGGGACTGGATGAGCTTTAAGGTCCCTTCCAACCCAAACCAGTCTGGGATTCTATGAATCAGCCTTGTCAAATTACAGTCAGTTGGTTAAATGTTGGTTTGAGGAAGGTGTGGCACCAGTCACTCATAGTTTACTATTTTCCTTTGGAAAAAAAAAAAAAAAATTTAAAAAAATCACATCCTTACAAAGGACCCTTTTAACCTTATTTCCAAAGCTGACTGAAAATTGCAGATGAATGAAGTATTCCTCACCCTGCCCTTTCTGCTCCCTCCATCCAGGAAAGGAGTGGTGCAGAACGCGCACTGAATGGCATTTCCTATTTTGTTAAACTGGCAACATCTGACAACTGAATCCGTGCAGGACAACTGCAAGGAGAAATTTCACCTGCACATTAAATGAACTTAAATTGCAGTTTTTCTGGCCCTCAGGATGGATCAAAACGTAGACATGCATATTCAGAATCATGACAGACTTGGATTGTTTTCCTAGCACAGGGAGGTGATACTGACTGGACAGTTTTTGGGTCTGTTTTTCCAACTCCAGCAAGAATATTTTAGCTATAGTTCTGCCAACACAAATCCTGTTTATCTGAGTTCTCTTGTGATGAGGGTGATTTGCTGTAATACAGTTTATGAGCAATCTACTGAAAGACCTGAAAGTCATTATTTCCTGCTTGACAGCTGAGTTTATTTCAAGATTTACCTAAAATAAAATTTTCAAGTAGCACTGAATTCTCAGTAGAGAGATCTGGTATCACATATAAAAGACACAATTGTGTGACACACACAGGGTCAAGTGTGCTTAAATAAAGTCATCTTATTTCCCAAAGCATGAGAACTGTACCTGTTCCTTTGTGTCAGTGCAGCTGGCTGTACATGCCTGCATTTAAAACCAGGTAAATACGATTTCACTGCCAGTAACCTACTTGAATTCCCTTCCTTAGTGAAAACATCCTAGAGGCCCATCCTTGACTGTCCATGTACATCTCTTCATGAACACGAGTTATAATTAAATGTCTTCGTACACGTGTTTGCAATGAGAATGGGATCATAGAAT
>NW_010292409.1:2841-6516 GCF_000700745.2 Antrostomus carolinensis | reverse complement strand
CCAAATCTTAAGACACCGCCCCCCACCCCTCCCTGCTTCCCGGGCTTGACTTCTCTCCTGATTTCCACCTTCTCACCCTCAGCGGCACAGGGAGACGGGGAATAGGGGTTGGGGTCAGTTTATCACACATTGTTTCTGCCGCTCCTCCCTCCTCCCGGTTTCTCCCCCCCCCCCCCCAGAAGCACAGGGAATATGAGTTGAGGTCAGTTCATCACACGTTGTTTCTGCTGCTCCTGCCTCCTCAGGGGGAGGACTCCTTCCCCTGCACCAGCGTGGGGTCTCTCTCACAGGAGACAGTCCTCCATGAACTTCTCCGATGTGAGTCCTTCCCATGGACAACAGTTCTTCACGAACTGCTCCAGCCTGGGCCCTTTCCATGGGGTGCAGTCCTTCAGGGACAGACTGCTCCAGTGCGGGTCTCCCACGGGGTCACAAGTCCTGCCAGCAAACCTGCTCCAGCCTGGGCTCCCATGGGGCCACAGGTCCTGACAGGAACCTACTCAGGCATGGGCTTCCCACAGGGTCACAGCCTCCTTCAGGCATCCACCTGGTCCAGCGTGGGGTCCTCCATGGCCTGCAGGTGGACAGCCTGCCTCATCATGGTCTTCACCACAAGTTGCAGGGGAATCTCTGCTCCAGCGCCTGGAGCACCTCCTCCCCCTCCTTTTTCCCTGACCTTGGTGTCTGCAGAGTTGTTTCTCTCACATCTTCTCACTCTTCTCTCTCCAGCTGTAAAATGTGCAGGTTTTTTTCTCTTCCCCTTTTTCTTAATTGTGTTATCACAGACGAGTTACCATCGCTATTAATTGGCTCAGCCTTGGCCAGCGGTGGGCCTGTCTTGGAGCCGGCTGGTGTTGGCTGTGTTGGACATGGGGGAAGCTTCTGGCAGCTTCTCACAGAAGACACCCCTATGCCCCACCCTCATTACCAAAACCTTGCCAGGCAAACCCAATACAACGAGGATCTTTTGTTCGCAGCTGCTCCCGATCCCTCTTCATAAGGCCATGGACCATCATAGCTATGGACCCTATAAACTTAATAACGCTTCTATGATACATTTCCAGAAATGTGAGCATATGTGTTCTCTCTGTCATTCATCTAACCTCTGTGGCACCACAGCTACAGAAATTTGTGGAAGAGGATTAATATCAAACATCTGCAGGAATTTGTGCACTGCAAATACATTTCAACTGGGCTGTGATACAGACTCTCCTCAGTAGTGTCTTTTTACAAATGCAACTGTTCAAGTTCTCTAACACCTTTAATAACCTTTTTTACTCTCTGCTTTACTGACAGCATTAGAGTAGTTGAACAGCACTAAGAATCTTTTCTGCCTCAGAGGAAAAAAACACCAATAGAGAGATCCAGACAGCAGAGCAGATGTGCTCTCCAGCACCTTGCAGTCCTGCTCCTCCAGTTACTCAGAGCATCAGCCCCTTATTCACGATTAAGGTGATAATCCTCACATTGGTGTAACACAGAAACACTGTCACTGAGGTGGCTTGTAAACCATCTGCATGAGGCTTGCATGAGGAACGGAGAAGCAGACCTTTTATGTGGCATAGCAATAAAATGGCTAAAGTCACATCCAGCTAGCATTACTGCAAGTAAAGATGCAGAAGAAAAATTGCTTCCCTGTTCCTAGTGCTGCAGTGGCCAGCACAGACTTCCAGCATAAGCCCCAAGTGGGTTTTCTTAACAAAGAGCAGTTTTCAGCCGCTACATCACATGCATATTACATGCATATACATCCTTGGCCCACACCATGATAGGTTTATTCTTGTTCACTTTCTGGGGCAGTGATATACTGAGGAACAGAGGCATATAGTTATGACTGCTGTATACCACCATACAAAAAAGCTATGAGCTGCTTTGGTACTAAATCTAGCATGAGCTGGACTGAATCCAACCCAAAATAGTTCCACTCAAAGTCACTTCTTCCCAAGTGCTGTGAGGTAGAATGATGCCAATTAAAAAGCTCCAAAGGGCTTGGGGAAATCATGGAATGTAAAACAGCAGTGAACAAATAAATTGCTGACCTAGCCTAATAAACTAGCTTCTTTGATGGATGATAAAAGAACTTTGAGGAACAGTGGTTTTAACAGCTCACAAGTTTTTATAATCAGTAATTTAGCAACTATCTCTGCTATTTTATTCTGACCCAATTACCAGAGAATCTTGCACGTGGCCTTCTGCACTTTTGGAATAGACACAGCACCTTAAAATCTTTTCCAGCTTTGAAAATGTACAGAGCTGTCTTCAGTTACCCCAAGGGAAAAATGCATCATGAAGAAGAAGTACTCTGTGTAGGTAATGCTGCCAGTCAATTTAGGAATGTTAAGTTTGACTTTTTTTTAATCCAGTCAGTATATCAATTTCAAGCCTGGAGCCTGAAGCAACTTTTCTGAGTAGCACTGTATGTTGGGTTTTTATGTGCTTGACGTAAAAAGGAGCCTCAGCTTTTACAGAATGAAATCTTGGGACTGCTCCCATATGATATCTAATGAAACTGGTGCACAAAATAACTGGACTGCATTGTAGTTTGAAATACAATTATTTCCTCATAGGTTATAATTTATTCTTTGCAAATAGCTGTCTAAATCATTAAATGATTCACCTAATTTCTTCAAATCCATGTTTAAGTAGTAATTTTCATATTATGCTTTGACACCTGCTTGTTTGTTTGTTCGCATTCACTGGATGATCTGTCTGTTAATTTGTATGTTTCCGAGGTCTGGGATTGTCTCAATTCTGCATTCATGTAATACTTAGGACAGTTGTGATCCAGTTGTGTTTGAAACTGTTTATTGCCATCACCATCCAAATAATAAATAATAACTGTCTGAAGCACTTAGCAGCTTTCTTTTTCTTTTGAGATGTTAATATTAAAAGAATTGACTCTGTTCCCAGAACTGCATGTTCTCTTTTCATTAGTCTAAAAAACACACAAGCCCTCAAACTTCTAACTTTCCCTGAAAAGAAACACTGCTGTTTTAACTCATTTTTGTCTGAGTTCCCCTCCCCACTATGATCTATTGTTAAAAGTAGAATTAACCAAAAAAATCACGTTTACTATCTGTGTATACATGAATGCCATTAGTTTTTCAAGATTATCCAGAGCTTTGTATGACTGAGTCGGTGTGCCTATGCAGTACAACAGTGTTACTCCACAGAATCATCTGTAGATGTACTAGAGGAGGAGAAGGGTACCAGAACAATTCCTCCCAGGTAAGTATCACCAGCTATAGGATAATAGAAACACAGAACGGTTTGGGTTTGAAGGGACGTTAAAGATCAACTAGTTCCAACCCCCCTGCCATCAGCAGGGACACCTTCCACTAGACTAAGTTGCCCAAAGCCTCATCCAACCTGGCCTGAAACACTTCCAGGGAGGGGGCATCCACAGCTTCTCTGGGCAACCTGTTCCAGTGTCTCACCACCCTCACAAGAAATAATTTCTTCCTCATTTCTAATCTAAACCTGCCCTCTTTCAGTTTTGAGCAATTTCACCTTGTTCTGTCATTAACTGCCCTTATGAAAAGTCCTTCCCCAGCTTTCTTGTAGTCCCTTCAGGTACTGGAAGGCCACTACAAGATCTCCCCAGAGCCTTCTCTTCTCCAGGCTGAACAGCACCAGCTCTCTCCGCATGTCATCATAGGAGAGGTGCTACACCAA
>NW_010292409.1:0-2584 GCF_000700745.2 Antrostomus carolinensis | reverse complement strand
AGCTGGGCAACCCTGTGTTGCTTTCTTGGCTACATTCAGCCTGAACTAATTTAAGAGACCAAAGTTACAAGAGATGGCAGTGATGTGGTGGTAATGGCTTGTTTTTATTTCAGTGCTTTGCAACTTACTTCCTTATCTGATACACAGCAGTTCTCTCTGCTCAGTCTCAGCACCCAAGGTCCACTTCTGTCTCCTAGATCATACAGTGGAATGTCATCTCTTGCAGAAAAATGACTGGGACAGAAAGACAAGATCTTCCTCGTGTTTCCAAATGGCAGAAGAGTCTCCCCTGTGCCACATCATGTGGAAATCATGCAAATTGTGGCAGCCGGGTTGTTTTATTTTTTTTCCCCCCAGTTCTGGAACGACAGCTGGGTAATTGCACAGTTCTGATCTGGTATCAAGGAAAAGTATGTTGCAGGGGTGCTGTGAATTCTAATTTCATACTGGTTGTTCAGGTAGATACACCTGCACATTCACATTTTTAATCACTAAAAGAAGTCATTAAAAAAAATACATCACTTTAAACCCCCCATTGTTTTACAGGCTGTGGTTTAGTGGGGAAAAAAAAAAAAAAAAAAGCTCTCATACAGCACTTTGAGAACTAAAGTGGAAAGCTGCAGGACACGAGATGGTATATTGCCTGAAAACCAATCCAGAGAAGACTGCCATTAGCTGAGGTCATGCTATCAGCCTGATTAAGATAATAACCTGAAGGCAGACAGATGCCTGCTTTCTGATCTATAGCACACTCCTAAGAGTCAGCACTCTAAACTGTATCATCCCTCAGTCTTTCTCCTGGTACATTTAGCAACCATTACGCACAAGAACCTCTGCTATTGGTGCCAGTCTGTGACACAAGGTTGTGAACATGACCAGCTGTATCCTGAAAAACACATCCCTGCTGTTGGCCATCATGTGCCTGGAGAAGTTTATAGCACTTACAAAGCACATGCCCATCGTTACAGCTGAGATATGACAGACTTACTCTCATCCCCCTGCAGTTAAGTTAGATGTGCCCTGGCTCACTTGGAGAGTGACATGGACACAGCTGGCCCTGGTGTCATGCATGACAAACAGCTGGTCCTGTAGAGAGCGTGGTCAGGCTGCCTCCCACAGGGTTCGAGTCTCTTCCACCATAAAGTTTCATAAAGCATCCTGCTCCTTTGCTCTCCTTTTCCCATCTTCACAGATTGCAGCCTGTCTCAACATGTTTCTGCAGCAAAATTGCCCTGACTACTGAGCGTGGTGCAAAGCAAGGTGTCTTACAGAGGCAGCTTGCTGGAGTCACGGATTGTGCAGCCTAGCTTAGGGCAGGGCAACTGTTAAAAGCGCCTTGCCTACCCCTAAAGGCTTATGGAATCGGTATTGTGCGTGCGGATACCATTATGGAAAATCCTGACTGAAAACAATGGGAGTTTGAGCTACAGGGAGGGAATGATACTCCTGCTAATATTGTCCAGCTTTCATGCAGCACTGTTTAGCTATAGCTTTTCGATGGCCAAATTTACTCCTGGTATAAAACTCTGTTACTATTTTGAGTGATTACTATGCAGACAAATTTGGTGCTAGCTTGTGTTTTAAATGGTGAGACTTTTATTCCTGTTTGTGCACATAGCTACAAGCAGTGGAATTAGCAGGCAAGTAAAGTATATCAAATACAAAGCAAAGGAAACAAAAGTCAAGAGGAAAGGAGTGGCTTTATAATCAAAGAACAGGGGTAGGAGTCAGGAAATTTCAATTCTCAAGGCTTCCTGAGTAAAGTCGCTTCACCTCCCTGAGCCGCAGAGGGATATTCTTAATCCTTCTGAACAGCATCTTCCTGCACTTACCCTCCTGAGACTCACAGATTTGACTGACTTTACCCCTCGTAATAAGGGTGCATTAACTCTTGTTAGCTGTCTCTGTTTGACTGAGGTCATAGTTTCTTTGGTGTGAACAAGCTGTATTTCTCTACTGAAAATAAATTATGTGATCCAGTCATGTAATTCAAGAACACCTGTTCTTGCAGTCTTCTCCTGTGGGAGATGAGTGTGAGGAAGAATATCCCTTAGAAACTGTGTGAAGGCCACACGACTCAGGGGGAAGGCTGGGCTGCAGAGGGAGATTTCTCTTCAGATTAGGTGGGTGTATTTTGCTGGCAGGAGAACATGTTTTGGCACGTGAGGAAGGTGCCTACCATTCCAGGCAAACATTAATCCGCAGCTTGCAGGAGGCCATGAGGACTTCGGGTGGAAGCTGCAGTAGAAATGTGAACCATTTTGAAGTAACTGCAATCTCATTATCCTAAACTGAGGCAAATTCATAAACTATTGCTTTAGGGGAAAAGAAAAATCCCCCAAATTTTTCATTTACCATGGTAACGAGATGTGTGCAGATATCGAAATCACATTTGGGACGAGGCAAATGGTGCTTTCCACGGAGAAAGCAGACTGTGTGACACACATTTTGTCTGTGTGTGTGCTCATGTCCGTCGGTCCATCTCCGCAAGTCACCCCCACCCTCCCCAAGGGGCCACCACGGCGGGAGGAGGGAGGCAGCAGGTGACCAAGAGCGCCAAGGCTGAAGCGCCCTCAGAGACCAG
>NW_010292408.1:0-1710 GCF_000700745.2 Antrostomus carolinensis | reverse complement strand
GTGCAGTAATTCCCGCGCCGAAAAGGTGAACTGTTTTCCAGCATAGTGTGCCCACCCCCAGCTCAAACGTCCCCGAGTCCCCGTATCTCCGGTTTCCCCGGTTTCTCTTTCACCCATTTTCCCTACCGGCTCCAAGGCCACTATTCATCCTTCTAATGAAAACTTATTTCCACATGCTCCCCCCCTGTTACTCCAAGCAGTCCTGCTTCTCACCCCGTACCCCATCACTTGCTAGGGGTCCTTTCTCTCCCCACCTTCTCTGTGCTCTTCCCTGGACACACTGGCTCCCACCTGCAGGCTGCAGTCGGATTTAATTTTATTCTAACTCTTGTTTTTCCAGTCTCTTCCTCCACCCTGTCACTGTTAAACTGCAGTGCCACCCACTCTCCAGGTAGTCACCTTGCCCCTAGTAGCCTGCTCCTCTCCCATGGCCATTTCCATCAGGATAGGCTCCCATGCCTGCTGGGGAGAGGCCCCAGCAAGGTAGGGTAAAAGATCCCTGTTCCAGTTATCACAGAATCATGGAATGGGTTGGGTTGGGACCAATAAAGGCCATCTAGTCTAACCCCCCTGCAGTGAGCAGGGACATCTTCTACTAGATCAGGTTGCTCAGAGCCCCGTCCAGACTGACCTTGAATGTTTCCAGGGATGAAGCTTCTACCACCTCTAGTGCTGAAGAAATAGTCTTGGAAGGAAAGTCCTACAAGAGCTCTTGAAGAATCATCTGGGGTCTTGTGCAGCTGTGGCCTGTGGGAAAGCTTCATGAACCACTTGATCATTGATCATGATCAATGAACCTCCATTGAACATGATCAATAAAAATGAATTTGCAGAAGCTTCAGCAGCTACCTCCCCTTATTGCCACACTGCGCTCATGTGAACTTCAAGTTTCGCACTAATACCTGTATAATCTCATGAAACCGCGGTATATTTTCAGGATAGTAAATAAAGATTTTTTTCATTACACCCCCTCCTCCCATGTATAGCACTGCACTGATTATTAAAAAGATAATAAAACTTAAAAATAATGGTACTCATCATGACCTGAGTCTCAAAAACAGGTCTAATATAGCAACATTTCAAGCAACTGGAAACAATCTCCCAATGGAAACTGTTAGGCAATCTCAGGAGCTCTTTCTGAAACTCTTCTCTAATAACAGTAAATTACAGAATGAAATAAATCTAGAAGTTCATATGCACTCTCTTTCACTAACATGTAGCTCACTGACCACAAGTGTATTTAAATACTACAGCATTTTTAAAATTTATTTTAAAAATAGTGGACGTTTGTTTGTTTCCTGAGCTGTTCCAGAACACAAAGGACCTAGACCAGAATTTTGTCCAACCCAGCATACAGCCTCTAATTCTCCCAGAGCTGTGGGTGGACTGCTGGAGATCCAGTTCTTGACAGAGGCTGTGGTCCAAAGCCATTTTTGCTACTACAAATGTGGCCTCCAAAACCAGATGGAGCACCTTGCCTTTTCAAAAGCAGGAGTCTGCATCTGCCAGGACACAGAGGTCTGCCTGAGCAGGAGATGTACCAGCGCATGTGGAAAGCTAAGCCCAATGCTGTACGCCTTCGTGGCAAGCCCAACAGAGTAGCAGTGGCCACAGCAACAGTGGCATGGTTGGTGCCAGGTTACAGTCTGACCCTCAAAGCAAGGCCCCCAGAATCTACATAATGTGCGCTCACAGCCCAGAAGGCCAACT
>NW_010292407.1:0-2514 GCF_000700745.2 Antrostomus carolinensis | reverse complement strand
CTCCACATCCCCTCATGTCCCCCATGTCCCCCATGTCCCCTGTGACCTTGTGACCCATCTCCACATCCCTCCATGTCCTCCATGTCCCCATGTCCCCCATGTGCCTCTGTGTCCCCCATGTCTCCACATCCCCTCATGTCCCCCATGTCCCCGTGACCCATCCCCACCTCCCTCCATGTCCCCACATGAGGAGGTGACACCATCATGGTGAGGCCACCACAGTTGGGTGCTGAAGGTGGTTGACCACCACCCATCTCCTCCACGTCCCACCTTCTTGGAGGCGGCTCCGAAGAACGAGACCTGATTCCAGGTGGCCACGAAAGCCCAGGTGGGCTGAGGGACCTGCTCAGAGGGGGACATGGCAGGGACCAGGTCACGGGCCAAGCGGGCCAGGAGCTCCGGGTCCTGGCTTTGCCGGTAGAAGACATCTCCTCCCAGTCTGATGTCCACGTCAGCCCAGTATGGAGCCACGAAGGGGTGGTGGCCGGGCAATGGGAAGGGCTCGGGGGTGTACTCGGGGACCCCCGTCCCAAATGACACCACCCCATTGTTGTTCACCTGTAGGGGGAAACCAACACCCCATGGTGACCCACATGTCACCTGTGGTGGCCTTCAACCATGGTGGCACCAACCATGGTGGCCATATAGTGTTGTGTCTTCAACCACGGTGATCCCAGTCATGGTATCTCCAATCCATGGTGGCCCCAACTGTCTTGACCCCCAACCATGGTGGCTCCCAATCATCTTGACCTTCAACCATGGTGGCACCAACCATGGTGGCTCCCAACTGTCTTGACCCCCAACCATGGTGGCACCAACCATGGTATCACCTACCCATGGAGTCCCAACTATGGTGTATCCAACTTTGATGACCCCCAACTATGGTGGCACCAACCATGGTGGCTCCCAATCATCTTGACCTTCAACCATGGTGGCACCAACCATGGTATCACCTACCCATGGAGTCCCAACCATGGTGTATCCAACTTTGATGACCCCCAACCATGGTGGCACCAGCTATGGTGGCACCAACGATGGTATCACCTACCCATGGAGTCCCAACCATGGTGTATCCAACTTTGATGACCCCCAACCATGGTGGCACCAGCTATGGTGGCCCCCAACCCATGGTGGCCCCCACCCAGGATATCTCCACCCATAGTAATTCCAACCTATGGTGTCTTCAACCATCCTGACCCAAACTCGTGATGTCCCCAACCCAGGAATCCTCAACCATGGTGGTGTCACCCAACCATCATGTCCCCAACTGTGGTGTCCACAACCTCGAGCACCCTGAGCACCCATCTGCCCCCCCACGCCATGGGGCCCAGGACCCACATAGAGGGAGTGGTAGGGTCGTCCGTAGAAGGAGAAGGTCTTCCAGAGGGGGATCTCGGGGCTCATCCCATCATCGTCACGGGGGGTGGCCTCGTCCCCAACCTCCGGCCCGAAGGGGTAGAGGACCCAACCTGGGGGTGGGGGACACCCATCAGGGACCCACAGCGAGGAGGGGGAACCCACCCACCGTGGGGCTGGGACCCTCGTGGTGGCCCACAACCCTCCATGTCACCGTGGGACCTTCCAGTATGGACATGGGACCTCCCAAAAGGGGTGGGGGAACCTCCCCATTATGGGACTGGGAGCACCAGTGTCATCCTGGGACCTCCCAGTATGAGTCAGGGACCTCCCAGTATGAGTCTGGGACCCATTGGGATGATCTAAGACCCCCAATGTCACCCTAGAACCTCCCAGTGTGGGCCTGGGACCTCCTACTGTCACCTCACAACCTCCCAGTATGGGTCTGGAACCTCCCAGTGTGGGACTGGGACCTCAGTGTCACCTCAGAACCTCCCAGTATGGGTCTGGGACCTCCCAGTATGGGTCAAGGACCTCCCAGTATGAGTCTGGGACCCATTGGGATGATCTAAGACCCCCAGTGCCACCTCAGAACCTCCCAGTACGGGTCTGGGACCTCCCAGTATGGGACTGGGACCCCAGTGTCACCTCAGAACCTCCCAGTATGGATCTGGGACCTCCCAGTATGGGACTGGGACCCCAGTGTCACCTCAGAACCTCCCAGTATGGATCTGGGACCTCCCAGTATGGGACTGGGACCCCAGTGTCACCTCAGAACCTCCCAGTATGGATCTGGGACCTCCCAGTATGGGACTGGGACCCCAGTGTCACCTCAGAACCTCCCAGTATGGATCTGGGACCTCCCAGTATGGGACTGGGACCCCAGTGTCACCTCAGAACCTCCCAGTATGGATCTGGGACCTCCCAGTATGGGACTGGGACCCCAGTGTCACCTCAGAACCTCCCAGTATGGATCTGGGACCTCCCAGTATGGGACTGGGACCCCAGTGTCACCCCAGAACCTCCCAGTATGGGTCTGGGACCCCAAACTTCACCAGCACCTCCTGCCCCCCAACTTAACCCCCTGACAGTCCTTCCTGGGTGGATGTTCTCTGGGCGCAGAGGGGACAAGGTGACACCCATGGGTGCCTCTTCGTG
>NW_010292406.1:0-762 GCF_000700745.2 Antrostomus carolinensis | reverse complement strand
CGCGAGCCAGCCCCCTGACAGCCGTTCCCGATCAGCTATTGGCTTATCCAGCCGTCAATCTAAGGCGAGGGGACTGAAAACGACCAATCGTGGCGCAGGCCATGCGCGCGCGCTGGGCGGCCGCTGGAGGGAGTACGACGTTCATGAATGGGAGAGCTGGGACGAGCAACGCGCATGCGCACACACCGCGTAGGTACTTAACAGCGCCCACAAGGAACGAACACAAGCAGCAGAGTGGCGCAGCGGAAGCGTGCTGGGCCCATAACCCAGAGGTCGATGGATCGAAACCATCCTCTGCTAAGTTCTCCTTTTCCCTCCCACGCGTGTTTTTTCTCCTTCATTAACACTCTAATTAATTATTTTAATTTTTGCCGCCACGTCTAGCGCGCTTTAATGCTCGTCCTTGGCGAAACTGAGCCGGTGCAGGCTCACCCGGCATGGTACGTTGGTAGTGTCCCGGGATGGTCAGGATCATTCGTGTCCCTATGAGCCACGCGTGTCCCCGCAACGCTGTGTGTCCCCCAGGACATGAGTCCCACGCGTTCCCAAGCGCTGTGCATATATCCCCGCGAGCCACGCGTGTCCCCGGAGTGCTGTACATGTCCCGGGGTGGGAGGACTGCGAGTCCCCAAAGCCACGCGTGTCGCTCAAACCACGCGTGTCACCAAGCGCTCTGCATATCCTCAGAACCACGCGTGTCCCCTGAGCGCTGTGCGTGTCCTCAGGAGCAACACTTGCTGGGGTTAACATCCCCCTTCCCCC
>NW_010292405.1:0-457 GCF_000700745.2 Antrostomus carolinensis | reverse complement strand
ACAAAAATACCCAAAGCAACAAAAAAACCAACACGACAAAAAAACCCAAAGCGACAAAAATCCCAACGCGACAAAAAACCCAACGCAACAAAAAAAAACCCACAAAAAAACCCAAAGTGACAAAAAAACCCCAACGCAACAAAAAAACCCAATGCAACAAAAAAACCCAACATGACAAAAAAAAAAGCCCACAAAAAAACCAACACAACAAAAAAATCCCCAACATGACAAAAAACCACAAAAAACAAGACAAAAAACCACAAAAAAACCCAACGTGGCAAAAAAAAAACCCACAAAAAAACCCAACACGACAAAAAAAACCCACAAAAAAACCCAACACAACAAAAAAAACCAACGCGACAAAAAAACTCAACGCAACAAAAAACCCAACGCGACAAAAAAACCCAACGCAACAAAAAAACCCCCACAAAAATACCCAAAGCAACAAAAAAACCAA
>NW_010292404.1:4365-5218 GCF_000700745.2 Antrostomus carolinensis | reverse complement strand
CGAGGAGGAGCCAAGCCTGGGAAGCAAACACATTAACACATGGGGAGTCCCTGGACCATGGCATGGACAGAACATCTCCCTCAGCTTAGAAACGTCCCCACTGAGCTGTCCCCAAGACAGCAGGACATGTCACTCCCTTGCCACGAAGGTGCTGCCTGGGCATGACCATCACGGTGCAGTCAGGTTCATCCCCAGATGGTCACCTGAGCCACCCACCACGTACCTTCTCTGCTCGGAGCTGCTGCACCAGCCTCTCCTGCTCCCGCAGCACCTTGTTCTGCTCACAGAGCTTCCCCAGCAGCTTCTGTCCCCGGGGTGAGAAAGAGAAAGGGAGGAGAGGATGAGAGCTCAGCGATGATGCAAACAGCCCTGTGCTCAGCTGGAAGAGACAGGATGTAGGATGTGGCCCATGGGGTTGGTTTGATGGGACAACACATGTTCCTGGGGAAGGTTTCCAGCCTGCTGCCCTCATTGCAGGGACCTCAGGGTGACAGTGGCCAAATCTGGACATGGGGTAAGACCGAGCAGTTAAGCTCAGTGAAGGATTTATTCCCCAGGCTGCACACAACATGCTTGGGGCAGCACCAGGTCCCACCCCAGCTGCGTGGCAGCACTTGGCACAGCTCCCTCAATAGGATGGCAGGGACAGGGACAAGGGGACGGGCAGAGGAGGGACACACAGGGCAGATGTTTGCTCTTACATCGGTGTCTTGCTCGCTCATCTTGTAGGTGTGCAGTGTCTCCCTGTAAGCCTCCGGGAAGGGTGTCACCTGCAAGCAGAGCATGGGGTGAGCCTGGCTCCAGGAGCCCCTGGGGAAGGTGAGGCAGCTCCCAGCCCCTCTCCCCATCCCCG
>NW_010292404.1:455-4312 GCF_000700745.2 Antrostomus carolinensis | reverse complement strand
ACCAGTGGGTGCTCCCTGCAGCTGGCACTGGCACTGGCACCAGTTGGGAGGCAGCAGGTGCTGCTGGCAGAGCGGGATGTTGGTGATGGAGCTCTCGCTGGTGACTCGGATGAAGGCACAACCTCCCTCCTCATTCCCATCTCCCGTGCCCATCAGCTGGGTGAGCCACGGGAATTATCCCAACACAACCTTCTCCACAGGACACCAAGAGTGCAGTTAAAGAGATGCCTCATGAATCATTAACCACCCCGTGTAGAACTGCCCCCGTTTCACAGGCAGGGAAAGAAAGGCAGAAAGATTAAACTGTGATCCCACTCAGCAGAGTGGAAACACCTATAAATCAGCAGCTGCATCAGGGCCTGTTTACCATCCAGCTTCTCTCTGAGTCATTTTCCTTTCCTGGAAATCTAAATTACTAATGGGGACCTCACCAATTACATGCCTCCCAAGATCTCAAGATGAAAGGCATCAGATAGGAAGAAGGGGATGATTATTGCTCGAAAGCAAGACGCTACTTTAGAACCATTTAAAACCAGAGGACAATGCAAATAGACCTGAACCTGGGAAATGCCCAGCACAGCTGGAGGCAGAGCCCATGGATGGGGATGCTGCTGCCTCTGGGCAGGGAGCCCAGCCAGCGAGAACATCTCAGCAGCTCCAGCTTCACCCTCCAGCACGTCCCTGCTCCCTGCACACAGCAGATGGAAACAGGCACCTTCTCCTGCTTGGAAAAACCCAGCACTGCCACTGCATGTTGGCACAGCCAGGAGATGCCCTGGGCAGAATGGTGGGGTCTCAAGCACCCTGTACCCAGGGCTGGCAGCACGACGGGCTGTGGGTCACATTGACCCAGAGACACGTTTCCAGGTGATGGGACCTGCCTGCTCTTGGAGATGCCCAACATCAGCGGGGACATCCCAAGGCTCTTGCAGCTCTCTCTGGGGAGGGCTGGATGAGCTCAGCCTCAGGGGTTAAAAGGCTGTTTCCTCTCCTTGTTACAGGAGTTACTGCTTTGGTTTAAGAGCCTTGGGCTGGATTCCTGTCTCTAAGTCATCCCACACCTTCTCCTTGCCCCATCAACACACAACAGCAGAGTGAACAAAGCACGAGTCCAGCCCAAACGAGGACGAGAGCTCAGGACCACCGTGTCCCCACCTTGCGCTCTCAGCACAAGGATTTACCAGGTTTTAATGGCTCATGGATGGATTAGCAAAGCCTGTGATGGACTAGCAGGTCCCCGAGAGCGTGATGTGCCGGAGCTGCATGGATGCTGGAGTCTGCATGAGTGGAAATGGCAGGAGGTGACCTCAGGGATGGAGCATGGGGCGGCCAGCGTGGCTGCCATGCACGAGCCATGCGTGGCCCAGTGGCCGGGGGCTTACTTGCATGTAGAGCTGAGCCCTAGGGGAGGAGGTCTCCACCATCCTGTTGACCATACTGATCAGGGTTTCGCTCTCGCTCATCTGTGACAGACAGGGAAGGAAAGTTCAGAGAGAGTCAGTGGAGATGGGCTCCAGTGCTGTGGTCCAGGAGCCCTCAGGGCATCGAGCTGAGAGATGCCACCTCCAAGAGATGTCCCAGGGGTATGAGCTGCTCTGTTTTGTGCACTCAAGAAAGTCCTAGGCTGGTTACACACTCCAAAAACTTTGTTGAGGGGAAAATACAGATAAACCTGAGCCAGTTCTGAGTCGGGTGGTCACAAACTGCACAGACAGACACAGGCTCACACAGACGCCCATGGCGTGGTCCCAGCAGAGACAGACAGATGGGGCTGGGATGGCCCCACTCAAGGTACAGACAAGCTCTGGGTATAGGGGAAGGTGACTGAAGCCTGGGGTTGGGGACAGCAGTGTCCCACCTCTCCAGTCCAGTGGCCTCAAGCAGCGGAGCCAGGTGGGAACAGGATGCTCCTGTGGAGATGGCACATTGTGGCCGTGCTGCTGGGGAGGGCAAGGATGTGACAGTGATCAGCATGCCTGGACCTCCCCAGAGCCACAGCTGGCCAGCAGCACTGCCCCAAGCTGTGCTGAGCCCTCGAGGGGAGTGGGACAGACCCCAAGACCCTGAGCCCTCCATGGGAGTGGGACAGACCCCAACCCTGGGGCTCATTCCCCGGTAGCCCGGAGGGTTTTGCTGCTCTCCATCCACTGGAGACACGCAGCCAGCAACAGCCACAGGGTCACAGAATCACAGAATGGGTGAGGTTGGAAGGGACCTCTGAAGGTCATCGAATCCAACCACCCTGCTCAAGCAGGGACTCTTGGAGCACAGGAACCAGGATTTTGTCCAGAAGGTCCCTCAGCACTGTGTGATGGAGCCACTCAAATCAACATCACCAGAGCTTCACCACTGCCCTTCCCTACAGAAACTCTGCCAGAGCCCACAGCCCAGAGTGGACAATCCAAGGGAGGCCCCTCACACCCAGGACACTGGAGGTCCAAAGGGTGATGACAGTTTAAACACAAACCAGGGACCAAACCCTGACTTAGGACAGGTCAGCAAAGGTGGGTACAGCCGAGGGAGCTGCCCCCAAAACTGGAGAAGCAAGGAGAGAGAAAATAAAGCAGCACACTGTTTGAAAAGAGACACTTGACGGCGTCACTCCGAATTAGTCTCTCCAGAGGTCAGTAGGAGAGGAGGAGGAGGAGATGCAAAGCCTTTTTAGGGAGCGTTTTAAAGGGCCTGGGAGAGCGAGCATTGCTGTCGAGGGCTGTGAAATCACCCAGAGAGCTTTTATTGCGGCGAGTGCTCCTGCCTGTCCTTGGCTCCACTCCAAGGCAGACACAGATCTTGGCGATTACTGCACCGATGGAGATTTGCAGACTAATGAGATTGTCTCTGGAGCAGCTCCCCGAGTACAAGCCTGGCTTTTGCAGGCAAGTGCCTGGGCTGCAGCACTGGCTGACAGCTCCTGTCCCTGGCTTTGATTTCAGCTGGCACCGCTGGTTTCCATCTCATACCAGTCCCAGGGGGTCTCTCCCAGTTGGATTTCCCCCATCCCACTCCTGGGATGAAGTCAGTTCACAGCTTTCCTCCCAGCACCTCCTGCCACGTAAAAAACTGGGAGCTGCTGCTTTGGTATCAGTCCCAGTAGGTGACTCACCCCAACCCTCCGTTGAGCCCTTGAAGAGCCCAGCATGTCACTGAAACCACCTTGCACCCATCCAGCTCCCCACGGCTCATCCAGCTGCCCCCCCAGCATGGGGGTCACCAGCCCTGGGACCCCAGCAGCAGCCCAGTTTGCACCAATGCCAAAGGCACTGTTGGGTGTGGGGACACACCGTCCAGCACGGCCACGCTGTCACCGTGCACTGGTGTCCCACACCACCCCGAGCCAGCACGGTGCAGATCAACCTGGGGAGGGTTTCAGAGCCACTTGCCTCCCCAGATCCACCCCCAAGACCCTCCCACCACCTCCAGCACATAGAAGACACTGTCAGGGGTGATTTTTCTGCCAAGGGAAGGATGGAAGAAGCAAACCAAAGACAACTCGTGCTGCTTTAATGCCAAGAAGGATGAGGATGGATGTTAGGGGACGAGATGCTGCGCTGGGAGGGAAGGGGACAACTGCTGGGGACAGGGCACAGGGGGACGTAAGCAGCGTGAGGCTTGCAGCCAGCTCTGCCTACCTGCTGGTCCAAATACTCTAGGTTTCTTTGCAACTGAAGGTCTAAAAGTTCATCCTACCAGGAGCCAGCAGGCATGCGGCAAGATACGAACACACAAAACATATAAAAGAAGAAGCAAAGCAGTTAGGTGAAGGCTAGAGGAATGGGAAGAGCTCCTGGCACGGAGCTGGGAGAGCTGCTGGGGATGTGCCCTGCTCTCCCCCCAGCTCTCCCTCCCGGCTGATGCTG
>NW_010292404.1:0-440 GCF_000700745.2 Antrostomus carolinensis | reverse complement strand
TTCCCTGCGTCTCTGGCTCGTGAGGATGGATGGCAGCATGGGTGGCTTATGGTATCTCGTGCTTCTCCCTCCTCCAATGGTCCTGCCCTGCGGTTTCAGGACTGTGCTCTGCGAGGGGACCTACCTCCCAGTCTCACCTCACCTGCTCCAACCCCTCAGCGCTCCGAGGGGAAATATATCACAGGAGAAAGCAGCAGCTGTAGCCAGGAGTGAGGAAGCAAGAGAGGGGGAGAGGTGCAGGGTGTGTGTCAGCCTCAGCCAGGGACCACCCTGGGGGAGACAAGCCTGGCTTGGCATCGCAGGGTGTGTGGGGGTCCAAGGGTGTCCCACTGCCCTTGTGACCAGGGGGCTGCAACGCAGGGACTGGGGGACTTTCCACAAGGATTTCCTTCAGGTATGGCTGGGGGGGGCCGGAGACACCCAGAAAAAGAGCCGCGGTG
>NW_010292403.1:0-275 GCF_000700745.2 Antrostomus carolinensis | reverse complement strand
TAATGGGATTACGTGTGGCAAAGGAAAAAGAGAGAATACAAAATAGAGGTGTGCGCAGCAGGCTATGGAGCTTAGCCCAGGCTAATTGACTATATCCAAATTAAGTATGCCATCACTTGCAGTGTGACAAATGGATTTGACTTCGTGTGGCAAAGGAAAAAGAGAGAATACAAAATAGAGGTGTGCGCAGCAGGCTATGGAGCTTAGCCCAGGCTAATTGACTATATCCAAATTAAGTATGCCATCACTTGCAGTGTGACAAATGGATTTGACTT
>NW_010292402.1:2756-3670 GCF_000700745.2 Antrostomus carolinensis | reverse complement strand
TATTTTTTTTTACAGATTGTATCATGACGTTGTAACCTTCTTGAGGATGGCAAAAGCTGCCGTGTCTATGGCAGTGGGGTTTTTTTGGTTCAAAAAAAATGGTATATGTAAATCATTCTAACCCAATTCTATTTTGATTTTCTTCTGGATGCTTTTTCCATGCATCCAACGTAGTGAAGCTTGCCATCAAATTCTGGTAAGTTGGGCTTTTGCAGATTCATATTAAAATAACTTTTTTTCTAATATCTTTGATGGTGATTCTTTAAGTGACCTTAAGTGATAGAATCACAGAATGGTTGAGGTTGATCCCTGACATTCTGTGATTCTGTGACCTCTGAAGATCATCTAGTCCAACCCCCCTGCTCAAGCAGGGACTTCTAAAGCACATGAACCAGGATTTTGTCCAGATGGTTTTTGAATCTCTCCAGGGAAGGAGATTCCACAACCTGTCTGGGCAGCCTGTCCCAGTGCTCAGGTCCTGTATGCGAAGTACATAAATACACATATCCAGTAAAGCTGACAGTGTTTTTATGTCATTCCAACTTGTCACAGGTGGGAGTGGATCTGTGCAGTCTGTGTGGGGCCTCAACCAACAATATGATGTTGGAAATAGAAGTTGAAGGACTTAAGGTCACTTAAAGAATCACCATCAAAGATAGTAGAAAAAAAAGTTATTTTAATATGAATCTGCAAAAGCAGAAGTTAAAAGAATTTGATGACAAGGTTCACTACATTGGATGCATGGAAAAAGTGTCCAGAAGGAAATCAAAATAGAATGGGGTTAGAATGATCTACACGTGGATCAGGAGGAATTATTTGGATGAGAATCAGGGAAAATGATTCACACGGGGATCAAGGGAAATCAAGTCAGAATTGAGCTGGAATGGTTGGTACAGGGATTAGGGAACGAATCA
>NW_010292402.1:0-2739 GCF_000700745.2 Antrostomus carolinensis | reverse complement strand
GACCTTAAAGCTCATCCAGTTCCAACCCCCCTGCCAGCAGCAGGGACACCTTCCACTAGACCAGGTTGCTCAAAGCCTCATCCAGCCTGGCCTTCAACACTTCCAGGGAGGAGCAGCCACAGCTTCTCTGGGCAACCTGTTCCAGTGTCTGACCACCCTCACAGTGAAGAACTTCTTCCTCACATCTCATCTCCATCTGCTTTCCTCAAACCATTCTATGAGGTGAGCTCTAGGTGAGGTTACAGGTGCCCCATCACCCCAGGGCCACTCTGTATGTAACAGAGCCTTGAAAAAGCAAACAAATATTGCCCTGTACCATCAGATGAGATGACTTGATGCCCTTCCCTGAAGGATCTGTGTTCTCCAGGCAGCCTCTGTTACTGGTGCCCTCTGGTGAGCATCACCCATACTGGACAGGAGCCTTCCTGCTGCTGACATCCCTTCAAAGCACGAGAGAATTCATTGTTAGGTCCATTTTTTTTATATATATATTTTTTACATATATTTTTAAAGAATATTAGGGCTGTACTGAGCTTGAATTTAGCCCTAGGTATAGCAGAGAGGCTGGGGGTAAAGTTCATTTCCAAATAACACATGTGACAGTGGCAAAAAGTGGGGTGCAAGTTGCTACAGAAGGTTTTTTTTAATACATTCAAGTTTATCCAGAAATTATTTCTGGCAGATTATCCCATTTTACATTGAAAAGAAGGATTTTCTAATAGTTATTCTAATAACTACCAAGTTCCTGGATTTTTTATTTTATTTTATTTTTTTAATCTGTTGTTAGGCAGCACTAGATAACATCCCGTGGAAACTGTAATATTAAATATATCACCCTGAAACATCAGGGGCTTTGCTGTGCAGTATTAGGACGGTTATCAATTTAGCAATGGATGTAGAGCCACCATCTGGATGTCTTCTGCCATTTGTGAAATACAGAAAATAATGTCTGTGTGTTTTGCCGAAGAAAATATTTTTAAATCAAGCAAGAGTGGCTAATGGCTGAGATGGCAGCCTCTTATAATTAATATGTTCATTAGGGACTTGGTAAATATACAGCAAATTAATAATAACATTTATTTTTTTCCCTGCATAAACCTTGATTTAGAGGGACTGGAGTATTTCTAGAGCAGCTCATTTATCTACAACTATTAATTTCCCTGAATTTCTCCATAGTCTTCAAAGCAGCAGTGTGTTCTCATGGCACATTTTCTCCAGCTTTCTCTACATTGGAAATTATTTTCTGGTGTCCCAAAACCTGAAATTATCTGTGTTGAGAGGACTTTGGTAGAATGCTCGATTACTTGCACGCTCAGAGCTGTGGCACGTGTGTTCTCCAAAGGGATGTGTCTATGAAGCACCATGTTCAGGTCTATAGGAAATCAAGGTGGGATGAGGAAACTCTGAGAAGTGCTTGTTACAGGTACTTTAAACTTTATGGTTGTTACTGCTCGGGGGTAAAAGCTTTTCCTCTTTGTTTGGATCTCCAGGCATCTGTGATGCTGAAGGTAGATGATGTAGAAGTATTGGTCTTGTGGAGGAAAGTCACTTGGACCCTTAAGACAGGGTCTGGCCACCTTGGGGTTTTGGGCTGCTCCTACTCATGCTCTTTGCAGAAGGTAGAAAACATACAGTGATGGCAGGAACCACCAAAAAGATGTGATTTTTTCATAGAATCATAAAGATTGGACAGGACCTGTAAGATCATCAAGTCCAACCATCACATTCTACATTTCTTCTCAATGTTCACATTTATTCCCAAAATTCCAGCTGCTGGTACTTCAGAGTTTTCTTCTTATCTATGGAAATGACTTCCAGACTCCTTGCCTCAGTGTCCTCAGCTGATGAGTTTTACTGATGTAGAGTAGCTTTTCTGGCCTGATTTCTGATGTTGTCTTTGAAGGATGGCTGAGCTTTATCTTATTCTTCTTGGATCTAAAACCTTCTTAATAAATTTTTTGCGCACACAACTGGCATTTTCCTGTTCTTTCTGCACCAAAACTGAAAGTTAAGTGATAAGGCAATGGGAGAGTATAAAACAAGTTTTAAAACTTTCCTCATCTAAAGTGAATGTTGTTTTGTGGGCATCTGGCCTCTAGCCAGGGTCAACCCACTACAGCCCTTTAACCTCATGGAGTCCAACCATGAACCCAACACTGACAAGTCCCCGACTAACCCATGTCCCTCAGCACTGTGTCTAATTAGGGAAAAAAATGTCCTAGTAATTTGATTGGAAACTTAATCTTTTGCTTTCGTTTTCTTTGAGGTCCAGGAGGGAACATTCCCACTGGCTCCTGCTGCTCTCTGGTAGTTTTCTCTTTGCACGAGCGTTACCACCCAATGGAACTGAAGTGCCAAAACCAACAACAACAACAAGTAAGGATGTGGCTTAATTTGCAGGGGTGGAAGTGGGACTTCTGATGAGGTCCCTCTGGTGACATAGTCTTGGATGTTTTTCCAGGACTTTGACCCCACTGATGTGTTTCTAATCTTGCCAGGTGACCTCTGTGTTTGATCTCCATATGACTGATGCTGTGCACTTTGCTTTCTCTTTCTCATGCGTGGGATGGCTTTTGGAGAGATGGAGAAGCAAGCACAGGATGTCTTCTCCTGCCTGGGTTGCAAGCTCTCCATGCCCCAGGATCTGTCACTGTGGATCTCCAAAGACCTGGACACAGAGAATATCAAATAAATAAATTATCAGTTACACAACAGGATGAATGTATTTGAACATCATGA
>NW_010292401.1:671-1898 GCF_000700745.2 Antrostomus carolinensis | reverse complement strand
CCAGCGAGAGCCACTGGGCTGTAGAGCATCTGCCCTGTGGATGGAGGGATGGGGCCAGCACACGGGCAGGCAGTTCCTGGCAGGAATGGGGCAGGGTGTGGGGCACAGGGGGGAAGCTGCCAGTCTTGGCTCCTGCAGTCTCTGAGCTGCTGGGTTCATGGCTGCTGTACACAGAGCCACCGAGGGCCCAGGGGACAGAGGGCAGTTTGGGGGCTTCAGGTTGCAGAGCAGGTCTTGGTTCCCTGCCTGTTCCCCAAGGGTAGTCCAGGCCAGCCTGGGGCTGGGTGGCTCCAGCCAACTAGCCCTGCATGCACCTGAGCCTGCATCAGTGAACGGAGAAGGTGAGGGGCCGGTTGTCCCCATTCACTGCCAGAGGGACTCCCCAGGGCTGCATCACTGGGCACAGTGCAGCCCCCCCTTTTGAAAGCTGCAAGAAGAGCTGAAGAACCACAGTGTGAGTGCTCAAGACAGAGCCTGGGCCAGGGTTTATTTCCATGAGCGCAGGCAGGGGTTGAGCAAGGCTCACCATCGCTGCCAGATGCACAGGAGCCACCTGAGCAAGGCTGGGAGCAGCCATGTGTTCAAGATGACAGTGGCAGCTGGGGGCACAAGGGAGCCTCGCAGCCTGCCCCGGCTCTCAGAGGATGCTGCTGCCCTGGGGTGCCCAGGAAGCAAGTTGGGGACAGGCAGAGCTCTGTGTGGGGACAACTGCGCGCAGGCAAAGTTGGTGTCACCACTGCCATCACAGGCGCCTGAAGTCCTCAAGGGCCACCTGGGCAGCGTTGCGTCCTGCTGCTCCCATCACTCCTCCTCCTGTAAGAGAGCAGAAATGGGGAGCAGCAGGCAGCTCCAGACCCAGGAGATGGGGGCCAGGGCTGCACCAGCGGAGCTGCCCCACCCCCTGCACCGTGCTGCCCTTGCACCTCTTTCCTTCTGCAGCCCCCCAAGAAGGTCCTGGCTCCCAGCTCTACTCACCAGGGTGGGCTCCGCTTCCGCACAGGTACAAGCCAGGAATTGGGGACCGGTAGCCTGAGTAGGATGGTGCTGGCCGTGCAAAGTACAGCTGGTCTAGAGACATCCCTCCATGGAAGATGTTCTGCGAGCAGAGCTCTGTGTGAGCTGGCTCTGCCTGGCCCAGGGCTGTGTACCCACCAGTGCTGGCACCGGAGTGATGCTCAGAGCGGAGTTTGCATTGTACCCACCCCGCCGGGCAGTCCAAAGATCCTC
>NW_010292401.1:0-612 GCF_000700745.2 Antrostomus carolinensis | reverse complement strand
CCCTGCCGATGACAGATGCCTTGAACCCTGGGGCGTAGGCTTCAATGCAGTCAAACACTAGAGAGGGATGAAGAGGCTGGTGGGCAGCCTGGGGGGACATGGTGGCCAGCCCCTGAGCAGCTCCAGGGTGGCTCTGCCCTTGGGCTGGGACCAGCGCTCCTGGTGTATGCATTACATACCTGTGTCCACCTATGCATTACGTACCTGTGTCTGCGTATGCATTTCTGGCCTGCTCATCCCAGGGCTGACCACCCCGCCCCCCCCGCCAGCACAGAGGGGGTGTACTGGGTGAAGAGGGACACAACATGGCAGCCCCGTGGGGCCAGCCCTGGGTCCAGCGCCGAGGGGATGCAGAGCTCGATCATGGGCCTGGGGGAGCAGGACACTATCTGGGCAGGCAGAGGGGCACCCAGCCACCCCAAACCACTTCTTCCAGCACCACCCACCATGGTCCTGCCCCTTCCCCAGGGTATCAGGGTGTGCCAGTGCAGGCTGCTACCTGCTGGAGGGGTGCCCATGGGTGGCCTCAGTGAAGGCCTGGTGCAGGAGGTGGGTGCCCTCGCAGTTGAGATGGATGGAGCACTGGTGGTGGGGCAGGGGCTGGCCGTCGTG
>NW_010292400.1:0-228 GCF_000700745.2 Antrostomus carolinensis | reverse complement strand
CCCAAATGCCACGGCCACAGCGGAGACAAAGAGCCACCAGGTCCGGCTGCCACCACCTGAACGCCCTTGTCACCTCCCCAACACCCGTGTCACCTCCCCAATGCTCGTGTCCCCTCCCTGACACCCGTGTCATCTCCCGAACGCTCGTGTCCCCTTCTCAATGCCCGTGTCCCCTCCCGAACACCCCGGTCCCCTCCCTGACACCCGTGTCCCCTCCCGAACACCCCG
>NW_010292399.1:0-16327 GCF_000700745.2 Antrostomus carolinensis | reverse complement strand
GGTTTTCGACCTGCTCGACACCGCTGGCGCTGCGGAGGGTTTCCCGCTGTCCGGTTAACGGGCAGTGAAATGCGGGTGTGTGGGTGCGGGTGTGCAGCAGGGACTCCCCGCTGTGGACGCGGAGGCGCTGTCAGCCCCGGCTGTGCTCCCTGTGCCCGGCGATCCGCGGGCTGTCCTGCACAGGGCAGTCGGTGATGGCAGCGTTTTGGTTTTCTTAGGCAGCTTTATTGACTTTGACAAGGAACCGAGGTGCTGCCACCTATGCCCAGACACTCCAGAATATCCCCGAGACCCAGGTCACCACTCTGGACAACGGTCTCCGTGTAGCTTCCGAGGAGTCCAATCAGCCAACGTGTACGGTAAGGTTGAGATAGTTTAAGGGTTTGCTGGAAGCAGCCTTGCCTAGTCTGTAGCTGATCCTCCACAAGTGACAAACCCCTGTTTGAACCAGAGCCTTCAATAGAGACCCTAACACGTCTCTTGGTTAACTGGTGGGATGAATGTGGCAGCAGAAGGCCTGGTCTGGCTTTGTGTAAGGCTGTAGTGTAGCTTTCACACTCTACAGATTTTCTCAGCCTTACAGTTGTTGTGTAAGCAGTAAGTGACCAGTAATAGTTTTATCTCTGGCAACACTCACAGGGGCTTTTGTGAAGCTGCTGGATCAAAAGCTAAAGTGTGTGTGGGAAACAGTTGCTGGTGCTTGTTCTTATTTTGGTGCTACTAGTGCAGTGTCTGTGGAGCAGACTTCTTGTCACTGCTGTCATGTTTGTGACACAAGGCTTAGAGCATGTTGTTTGTTTTCTTTTCCAACATGTGCACACGATGCTTTTGCCACCAGGTGGGCTTGTGGATCGGGGTGGGGAGCCGCTATGAGGATGAGAAGAACAACGGGGCCGGTTACTTTCTGGAACATCTGGCCTTTAAGGTAAGGAGCTGTGGGCTGGTTCCACAGGATTGTGGGGAGAGCTGCTCTAAATATTTGCTTACGTATTGCACCCTCGCTTTGGAGGCTGTAGCTGTTGAAAGAGAGTGTAAATGAGGTCGTCTGAGTCCCAGAGACTTTGCATAAAGTATAAAAATAAACTGAAAAGGCACCCAGCCTACATGGTGCTCTTTGTCTGAATATGCAGCAGTTTGGAAGCATGCATGAATCAAGGCAACTCTTATTTACTAGTTGGTATTTCCTTTTTTAAAGGAAAAAAGTCCTGAGTAACAAGTGGTTCTGAGTCTCTGGGGCTGTGGTTCCAATCCCTGGCTGTCCCAGCCACTGTGTAGCACACGTACAGGACTGTGAACTGAAGCATGTTTCTTCAGGTTAACAGCAGAGCTCAAAGCAGCATTTCCTGTAGCCACATATTTTTCTTTGATTTTCTTAGTGGACCAGCAAAGTTTAGAGGCTGCAGCTCTTACTTTTCTAATAACATAAGTGTCTGCTGAACAGCCCGAGGGCAGAAGGCATCTAAGCCTGGGACTCACTGACTGGAGTCCAGCCTATGCCATCAGAGGCAACTGCAGTGTCTGGCTCGCTCCTTAGGAGATGAGATCTGTATTAGGTGTAGTTTTCTGCTCCTGTTTTGGCTTCCTCTGAATATTGCTGCTTGGATTGCTAGAAACCTGCTTATTTTTGGTTTAGGCTTGTTCTTGGTTTAATTCCAATGATGTGATCATGAGCCACTGTTGTCTCTTAACATAGATCTCTCCTTCCCCACTGGGTTTTTATTAGTCCACTTCCACCCTCCTTTAGCCAGAGTAAATAAGCCAAGTTTTAAATCTCTCGCTTTCTGCAATTGCTCGTGGCTTTTATGAACCATGTGACGGGTTTTATTGGTTTAGATCTTTATTGTTCTCTTCCTTGCTTTAGTTCTGCCCGAGAGGGAGATCTGTTCCTTTCACAATCGTGTTTATCTGTTTTCTTTTAGGGCACAAAGAAGCGTCCTTGCGCTGCCTTTGAGAAGGAGGTGGAGAGCATGGGTGCCCACCTGAACGGCTACACCTCGCGGGAGCAGACTGCCTATTACATAAAAGCCTTGTCCAAGGACATGCCCAAAGGTAGGATGGCCCGTGGGCTGGGTCTGATCCGGAGGTTAAGGATGAAGCAAGTGCATGTGCTCGTGTTTCTCCCCCACTAGCATCCTTTCTAACAACAGACTAGGGAGTGAAGTCGTGGCTGAGCAGTAAATTGAGCAGTTGAACAGGGCACTGCCATGACGTGGTGCTCAAGGCTGCGAGTTCGTGTGTTCCTCAAACCAGTTTTGCAAAGATTTTGTATGTCAGGCTGCACTGTGTTGCCAGGACAGAGAGTGGGGGTTCAGTGGTTGTGGTTGTTTTATGGAGCTGAGAAACTGAGATCAGCAGCAGCTGCTGTGTCAGGAGGGCTCCGTGCAGCTCTTGTGGGTGTTGCTTGTGCTCTCTACAGCCACGTGCAGACTCCTCCTTGGGTCGGTTTTGACCAGAGGCCCTGATTTGAGTCAGAGCTGTGGGCCCTGGTGTTGATGGCTACGCTGTAGATGTCACAAGCTCCCTGTAAGGATTCAGCCTGTTTCTCTCCCTGGAAGTGTTCAAGGCCAGGTTGGATGAGGCTTTGAGCAACCTGGTCTAGTGGAAGGTGTCCCTGCTGATGGCAGGGGGGTTGGAACTGGATGAGCTTTAAGGTCCCTTCCAACCCAAACCATTCTATGATTCTGCATCAGTACCCCACTTCTGACGTGCTTTACCTTCTGCAGTTGCCTGTGTTCCACGGGCAGTGATGCTTGGCAAGCTGTCTTGGAGACTCCATGCTGGAACAGTGTTGTTGGTCCCTCTCTGGTGCTGTGGGAATGGGTAGCACTCATCTCTGTTAAGTTGCATCCCCTCTGTAGCGTGGGTTGTTGCTCCCTCCTCTCGCGATGCCCCTGCTGCCCGTGTGTCTCCTTTCAGCGGCGCTGGGTAGCAGCCAGGCAGCAGGATTGCTAACACAGGGTGTGTCTTACAGTCGTGGAGCTTCTGGCTGACATTGTGCAGAACTGTGCGCTGGAGGAGTCTCAGATCGAGAAGGAACGGGGTGTCATCCTTCAGGAGCTGAAAGAAATTGACAGCAACTTGACGGATGTTACCTTTGATTACCTCCATGCCACTGCTTTCCAGGGGACTGCGCTGGCCCGCACTGTCGAGGGGACCACGGACAACATCAAGTGAGCAGGAGGATGTCTGTGGTACACAGCCCGTGGGTTCAGTCCTTGGGGTGCACGGCTGCTGCTTCTCGGTAGCGGTGACTGCACGAGGAAACCAGTCGGGACTCGGAGCTCATCTCTGCCCGTGGGCTGCTCCCTGTGTCTGGACTGTGTTTTCCCCGTTGGTGCTGATGAAAGTGTAATGCAGCACACGTTCTTCTCTAGAATCCCCCTCACACAAGATGTACTTGAACCTTCTCCCATAGGTGTCAATTTGACACCATTAGAGAGATGAGGAGCTCGGGGTGCTCGTTACAGCAGTGGCCTTGAGTGCACGCACCCGTTAGGGTACTGGTAGCTCAGTGACCGGGTCAGTGCTCTCTGGTCTGTATTGAAGTCTGTCCTTAACTCTGTCTTGGTCACTGTTTCCCATTCTCTGTGTTCTGGAATTAGAGCACAGGGAAAGCACAGACAGTGTAGTCTTTTTTCTAAAAATTATCATTACCCCACAACTAAGCCAATCAACATCATCACTGCTGTCTCTGCACCGTGAACTTGCTTCTCCTAAGCATCTTATCCCTCTGACTACTCGGAGATGCTGATATACTGGGTCTCTCTGCATTCTTTCTAGGCATCTGACTCGAGCAGATCTAGCTTCCTATGTTGATACTCACTTCAAGGCACCTCGTATGGTTCTGGCAGCTGCTGGAGGTAAGTTCTAGATCCTTGTAATTCTGGGAAGCCTAGGTGTTTTCAAAGCCATGATCAAACCCCTGCCACACATTTCTAATGTAACATCAGATGATTTTGTTAAATGAAGCTGTTCAAGACTGCAGAGCTCTCTCTCGTTCCCATTGCCAGGTATTTCCCACAAAGAGCTGGTAGATGTAGCTAAGCAACACTTCAGTGGAGTGCCTTTTACATACAAAGAAGATGCAGTGCCTGTCCTCCCGCGCTGTCGCTTCACAGGGAGTGAGGTAAAGTTGTTTTGGTCCCCCAAAAAACAAGCAGCTGTTGCCAAACTGTTGAATGAATGTGAAACCAATTGTATCTGCTTCTGAGAGGAAAAATCTGTTTGTGTATCCCAGAGAAGCTGAAGATGCAGCATCTTGGTAGTGCCCCTGTGTTCTGTTCTTGGGGCTTATTGCCACAGTGTGTTGGATTTTAGATAGGAGCCAAATCTGTTAGGAGTGTGAGGCTGTTGCTCACATCATCTGCTGGAAAATTCAAATATATCAGGGCAGCTGTTTTGTGCTCAGCGGTGCCTGAGACCCTTTCGCTGAGATAACAGAGTCCCCCACTTTGTCAGCCTGGTGTTGCAGCAGGCTGCAGACAAAGCCACAGTGCTCAGGCAGCTCTTCCCCACCCCTTGGTGATTTTCTAGATCCGTGCCAGAGATGATGCTCTGCCCGTTGCCCACATTGCTCTTGCTGTGGAGGGACCAGGGTGGGCTGATCCAGACAACATTGTCCTCAATGTGGCTAATGCTATCATGGGACGCTACGACCGCACATTTGGAGGTGGTAAGGTAAGAGGCTTGTGAGTGTGATAGAGAGAGCCTGGAGCCTTTTGATATGAAATATTCTGGGGACCCTGGCTGAATGTGCTTTATGGGAGGCTTTTGTGGTCACCTTCCAGCTGTGAAGTGGTTGGGAGTCTGGAAAGTAGCACAGATGTGCAGTCGAGGCTGATCCAGGGCTGTTCTTGAGAGGTGATGCTGGGAGATGAACTGAGCCTTCTCTGCTCAGTCTGGAAGAGGTTTCGCTGATGAATTCTCAGCAGCTTATTCCTACCCTCACAAACTAACCACTCAGTGGGGGGGTGGTGGAAGCAGGACAGAATAGTCTGTAGTCTCATGATGCAAGCTTGCCTTACAATTGCAAAGCAAGTGGAACTTGTTTGGAACCCCAGTATTGGATCCATTCTTGTCTGGAATCTGTCTGGCCTGCATAACTGTGCTAACCCCTGCTACTGGGAGACCTTGCACTTCCCATTTTCTCTCACTCCTGTGGTGGTATGCATGCCAGCTCCTCATCTGTGGCTGGGAAAGGAAATGGTTATGCTGGATGGACTCTTGGGCCATTGTCTGTGGCTTTTCCACCAGTGAATCTCATCTGTTGACCACATGAAGGGTCTGAATTAGGCTCTCCTTCAGCAAAGTGTTCCGCTCTGTCTTGTCTGTGGTCTTTGTGAAAACAGCTCAGTTGGAAAGAATTTGAGCTGTGAGGCAGCTGTGAGACTGAAATGGCTGACAGTATCTCCCTCCTTGCTTACAGAATCAGTCCAGCAGGCTGGCTACGCTTGCTGTGCAGCATAATCTCTGCCACAGTTTCCAGACATTCAACACCTCTTACTCTGATACCGGCCTCTTTGGTTTCCACTTTGTTTCGGATCCCCTGTCCATAGATGACATGCTGTACTGTGCTCAGGGGGAGTGGTAAGTACAACTTTGGGGAAAGCTCCTGTTCAAGTCCTGACTCTCTTACGGGAGGCTGAGCTGGTGGGGGCAGCGTATTAGGTCTCCAAAGAGCCGTGTCTCTTTATGAACTTCTTGGTAACTCTCGTTCTGGTTAAGTGATCCTGTAAGTGGTTTCTGTAATGTCTTAGGATGTGGTTTTTGAGGAGCTATTTTAATCTCTTGGGGCTCTTCAGGTCTTTTGTTCATGCTTCCAAGTATTAGCACTGAGGTTTGGGGTTTTTTATATACAAGTGAGATCATTCTTTAGGGACAAAGCTTTCCCAGGTGCCCAGGAGACACATCTCCATTGTCTTGCTAAGCTCGAGCAAAGCAGGCAGAGTTCCTGCCTTTCAGACTGTTGTGTTGTGACTGATAAATGCCCTGCTGCTGGAGTCATGCCAGTGTTTGGGGGCCTTCTCTCTGTCCGTCTTATTGTACGTGTGTCTATCCCAGTAACGGTTTGAGGCTGCATCTGAAATGCAGAGCTGAGCTGTGCTGTGTGCGGAGCAGATGGAGTTAGCCCTTGCCCCAGAGACGTTGCAGTTGGCAGGGGAGGAAGGGATTTCGCAGCTGGAGTCCAAACAGACTCTGTAGAACTGTCTTGTTCTTTCAGCATCAGTTTCCATAGCAGCTTGCCATGCGTGGGAATCGCTGCCGCGCCTTCCCTCCCTCGTGCTGGCGTACCACAGACCGCTTGCCACTGTGCCTGATGGGCAAGCCTGAGCCAGCACCCGGGCTGCTTAGACCTTTGGGAGTGTAACTCGGTGTGTGACCTGCTGACTGGTATCCCCTGCCTGTAGACTTGAACTCTTTCTCTTGCCTCCCTTCTGCTGTTCAGTGCTCCCCAGTTCTTAGCTGTTCTGTGGTGATCAAGAATCTCAAGCCTGCAAGACAAGTGATGTTGATAATAGCTTATTTCTGCAGAGGCTTGGGAAAGAGGAATTCACTTTCTGTTTGAGCAAACAAACATCTTTAAGAGCTTTAGTGGTCTTTCCATCTCCTCTCCAGGATGCGTCTGTGCACTAGTACCACAGAGTCAGAGGTGAAGAGAGCCAAGAACTATCTCCGAAATGCCATGGTGGCTCAACTGGATGGTATGTTCTGGTTTAGGGATTGAGCACTGCACAGCTTTCAGACAATTACCGCTTGGGTCTCTCCTGGGGAGCGAGAGCTCTGCTAGACAGCGCAGTGCTGCTGGCAGACACTGGGCAAAATTCCCTTTTCCCTGCTTTGTGTTCCTCCTGCCCTGTTGTCAGAGCAGCTGACCCCAGCCTGCTGTGCTCAGGCTTGCTCCAACTCTGTAAACTTCTAGTTGTTCTGTGGCTGAGGGTGAAGTTAGAATTGAGAACCTCAATCTGGTCTGCATTGGCTGCAACACCTTGGAGACCAGTGAAGCAATCTTTGTATTGCTTAACTCCTGCTGGAGCTGCTTAGAGTGGTGACTACAGCTGGTACTTCATTAGAAGCTGTTCAACGGCTAGAGTCGCTTCTCTCTGCTTTGACTGATGATCAGGCTGTGCAGTTCTGGAAGGCTTTCTGCTGTGCTGACGTGTGATATCTTCAACATCTAGGTACCACCCCAGTGTGTGAGAATATTGGAAGCCATCTCTTAAACTACGGACGCCGTATCCCTCTGGAGGAATGGGATGCCAGGATTGCTGTAGGTATCTGGTTTGTTTCTGTTGGGGTCCCTGAGCATGGTTGGTGTCAGTGTTTTCTGGCCTTATTTTGCTGCATTAACATGAGGTTTACTTATCCCTTAGTCAAGCTGCCTGGAGTTCAGACAGTCAGCTCACTGACACCCATACAAATGGCAGAATCTCTGGCATAGACTCAGTGTATCCTGTGTCCCTGTGTCTGGATTCAGTCCATCCTGGAAAGAGGGCGTACGCCTGGGTTAAGCAGCACAACTTGAAATTCCTTTAACAGTTTCCCTAGTGGTGGCCAGCATCTAGCTTGTGTTACTCTGCAGCCACTGTATCCCTTGGAAGGCTTCAGATTTTTGGCTGCCTTGTCTTCTGTACCCTCAGAAGAATGTGCTGTGTAGAACATTAGCCATCCTCGCAGATAGGAGTGGTACAGTTGATGCAAATGGCCCTCAAGGCTCTGAGGATGTCTTTTTAATGATCTTTATATGTAATGGCAACAGTAGCTTCCAACTTTGAGCCATGCAGGTCTGCCAGAAGGGTTTTTAATTGCTGGTTTTATATTTATTAGGCCGTTGATGCAAGAATGGTGAGAGAAGTCTGCAGTAAATACATTTATGACAAATGCCCGGCAATTGCAGCAGTTGGTAAGTAATATGTGACAATTAGTACACAGTAGCTCAAAAACCAGGAAGAGGTCATGAGCTGAGTGGAAGGGAGCTGCAGGCACTTTCCATGTGTCTGTTCTGGCCTCCTAACCACTCTGGTTCTTTGCTGGTATCCTCCTACCTCTGCACGTTAGATGTGCCAAGGCACATTTGCCAGGAGATCAAACCTGGAGGTGGTAGAGATGCAGTGGCAGCGAGCTCCTGGCTGTCCTCCCACCTCTCTAGTTGCTGTGGAGCTGTGACTAAGACTGGGAGTCCCATAGCTGGGTGCGGGCCCACCAGCGTCTGCCAGGTGTCCTTACCCTGGGGTCATGGTGGTTTATGTAAGGGAAGTGAAGGGACCTGATTCTCTTGTGCTGCTCTGGCATGTCTGTCTGGCCAAGGACAAATTCCTGTCAGAAAACCTGCCTGAGCAGCTCGGCTCCGCTCTGCTGCCTCCTTCCTGTGTGTTGTGGATTCCCCTCCTCCATGCAGCTGTTTCCTCTGGCCTTCAAAGCAGAGCAGCTTGGGAAAGGGAGAGGGTTTTTGAGCAGGAAGTTGGAATGAACTCACCAAAATCTGGGACTTGATCAGTCCTTGTATTTCGTACCTGTATGTGGAGCTGTACTGAGCATTGTGGAGCAGTGTGAGAAAACAACTCACTCTGAGCAAACAAGGAACAGTTCCTCTGTTAGGACATGGTGTCTGCTGGTTTTCCTGATGCAGGTTTGAGCTGTAGTTGCCTGGTTTTGTGCATCACTGCCCTGCCACCATCTGCTTTAAGACCATGGGAAAGTGCACAGGGATTTTAACTCTTGTTTCCAGTGACTGACTCTTGTTTTGTTCACTCAGGTCCCATTGAACAGCTCTTGGATTACAACCGGATCCGCAGTGCCATGTACTGGATCCGTTTCTAGGACGTGTCCCTGCAAGATGGAAATAGTAAAGCTGTGGACTGTGACAGGTTCCTTCTGACTCTAAATGTCTTGTGCACCAGGGGCAAGATGAGTCCCATCAAAATGGCTGTCTTCTCCATGTTAAATGTGTAAAAATAAAAAGAATATATCCTATGTGGAGTTGGTGCTGCTGGTAGTCAACCGTGTCTTGCTGGGTCGTGTGTGTAGGCATTGTTAATCTTGCCAAAGACCAATCGGTCTTGATTTGTCAGGGCTCGTGCTAGAAACTCCTCTGTGTGTCTGTCTGCAGCCTTGCCTCCTCTGTCCTGAGCTGGCAGCGTCCTGGTTCAGAGGTCTTATCGTCTTGATTTGTCAGGGCTCGTGCTAGAAACTCGTCTGTGTGTCTGTCTGTAGCCTTGCCTCCTCTGTCCTGGGCTGGCAGCGTCCTGGTTCAGAGGTCTTGTCTTTAGGCTGGTTGGAGGAGGTCTTTCCCCTGGTACAAGGCTGCCAGGCTGGCTCTGGCTATTTCGGCTTCAGTGCAGCCAGCAGCACGGTCAGACTTGGGCTGTTTGTGCAGAGCTAAGGACGAAGGGCCCTTGTCTGAGGGGACCTCTGTGCTGTCCTGCTCCTCAAGGAGATCAAAATGTACCTATGGAAAGTCAATCCTCTTCCTGCCCCTGGGGTGTGTTGGTGTTTCTGGCCTGTTTGTGACCCTCCTGTTGGAGTGACCATCTCTACGGGAGGGGCAAATCCCTCTCTCCCTTGTCCATTACAGACAAAACTGCTTGGCTGAGTTCCCACCATCTATTTGAGCTGATGATGATCAGTCTGGCCTTGCCTGATGCTGCCTCAGTACAACTGAGGTGGTTGTCTCTAGCAGAGTCTGGATGGTGTGAGGAGCTGGAGCTGTTGCTAGACAAACACCTTTCCAGAGCCTATATGGGGATATGGTGATACCTCTCATCTTAAGCTTCCCCGTTAGCTGTGAGCCAGCTCAGTAATGAGCAGGGATTGTTGTGGAGGATGTTGGTGTTGGTCTACACATTCCTCTTGTAGATGAGCCTCCATCTGTCCGGTCAGCCTCACCTATGCAATAGCTGAGAGGCCGCATAACTGAATTATAGGGTGACCTGGCCTATGCTTGGAAGATAATCTCTAGGTCTGCATAGTTGAAGGAGCTGCCCAACCCTTTCTGCTTTCTCTGGTGTTAATCTGGTCGTTGCTCCCTTGTCTTGCCTCTGGGAAGCTGGAAGGTGGAAGAGAAAGGATGAAACTGAGCAAGGGGGTGGAGAAGAGCTTCCCACCAGGTGGCACTAGCCTGTCACAGCTACCCCTGGAAGCTGCAAGGTACTCCAGTTTTTGTCTTGGGATAAATCTCTCTGGGATTCTCGTTTAATTTCCAGGTGCTGCCCTGACAAGTGGTATTTAAAAATAGTGTAAAAGTTTCTAGGAGTTAGTCATTACACTTGAGACTAATCCAGTGTACTAAATCATTTGTGCTGAATCTGGATTCTTGTTGAGAGAGTCAATGTTTCTGAACTCATTGCATATACTAGGCAAGTTTGAAACTGTTAAATGTTCCTGATGCAATTGGGGTTTAACTGTCGTCGCAAGCTCTGGCTCGTTACAAGTGTACTGAAGGCTGAAACACTAAACAAGCTCACTTAATGCCTCAAGCCTTGTGGAAGCAGTCAACGGTTCTGTCTTGGTTTTGTGACTACAATCAGGCTGTAATCCTCTTTTGTCTTCCATTGCTATATATTTCCTCCCCCAGGTGAAGGGGGATGTTTTGCAGTTGGTGAGAAGTACAAGGCAAGGGAGATGTACACCCTTGCTTTAGCATTTCCTATGAGTTTTCTTCTCTGAAGGTACCTGCTTGGGAATGCTTGTTTTCCATGGTGACCCCAGCCCCTCCTGTGCTTACTCGGTATAAGGAACAGGTTCAAATGCCCCTGCAACTGTTGCTTTCCAAACAGCTCTTGTTTCTGTGCAGAAGCAGCGGGCTGGCTGGGCCGAGCACCGTGCTCCCAGCACTTCAGCGAGGACTAATGCCTGCTGCCTCCTCCCACCCAGGAGGCTGCAGCTCTGCAAGGGTGGCTCATGCTGCACTGGAAGGTATTTTGTAGATGCTTTTATCCCTGTAGAAATCTGAGTATCTGTGCTGATCTAGACTAGGAACTGTGCCTTGGTAAGTGGCCCTGGGTGCAGAGTGCTGTTGGGTGCCCACTAACAGCTGGGAGTTGAGGCTGAGCCGTGCCCAGGATGTTGGCATCTTCTGGCTGCAGTTCTGATGGCACTTTGCCTTGTAGTGCCTGTTGTGTTTGGGTGCTGCAACAGTCCGTGCTTCCAGAAATGAGCATCTCACCAGCTCTGGGGATGGAGAGGTTTGTGATATCATTTTTCCTTGGTAAACAACTTTTTGGAGCAGCCAAACTGGGGATCTAAAAGGTGATGAGGGGAAACCCATTCAGGAGTCGAGAGCATTATTGCTTGGCAAAGACAGGAACGCTGAGCCTTCATGTGGGACTTGGGAAGTGTGACCTGGATTTGGTGCAGAGTCGTCGAGCATTTGGCAGCTGGAGGAACTGAAGCTCTAATCTCGTTGGCAGGTCTCTCGCTGTTTGAGCTGCAGGGGTGTGTTTCTGTTCTGCTGGAGCAGCCTCAGTCCAAGGGAATCCAAACGGAAATGTCTGGCACGACGGAAGTGTCCTGCCTCAGTGCTTTTCCCCAACCTTGAAAAAGTGAGATGCTCGCTGGACCTCTCCCCTCCCCTTCCTGCAGTTTCCGCTGACCAGCAAAGGACAGTGGCAGTGCCAGAGGAGGGAGTTGGAACCATCCCTAGAACAGGGCAATTTCACTGAAACTGGAGATGGCCTGGGTGACCTAATAAATCTGTTTCCTGGCTCCCTGGACAATGCGGGATTGTTCAGCGGGGCTCTTTGACCAGTCTAGTTTTCAATGGCTTAAGTGTTTTATGTTGCTACTTCACTTGGAAGGTTACTTGGGATCCCATTAGACTGTGCTGATAAATTGTCTGGTGTATGAATTGGCCTTTGCTCCCTCCCCTTCTGCACGACACTGTCTTATCCTCGCCCAGTAAAGTTCCCTCTTTGAAGCTCGCACCCTCCATCTACCTCTAGGCAATTGCTTTCCCTCCCTGACACCTTGGCACTCTGTCTCTTGGCTGGAAGAGAGGAGGATTTAGAAAGGAGGATGCTGTGCTTTGTGTGCACCCTATCTAAGGCTCTGCCATGCCACCTGCGCAGCACTTCAGGCACTTTTTCCACCACACAGAGCTATTCTGGGTACCTAAAATCTAGCAGTGAAAATGGGGAGCCCTTGCTTGCAATCTGTGCTGGGTGCTCCGGGTTTCCCTGGTCTCCAGCAGGAAAAGCTGTCGGTACCCGCAGCAGATGAACAGGGCAGATCTACCTGTGGAGCAGGCAGCCCCTTTGATATGTGAGCTGCTTGTTTGGGATTCCGAGCTTGCCAAGAGAGGGGCCACAGCAGCCAATTGTCAGTAGTTGCCTCACCTGAACTAATTACCCCCCCTGGAAAGTACAGTTGATACTAATCATAGGTGCTGAGCCAAGCCTGTCCTCAGGGAAGCAGGGAGCTGCAGAGAGGCTTTCACAGAAATGAGAGGCTTGGAGCCGTGCCACTCTTTGGTGCCAGAGCTTTTGGGAGGAGAGCCTGCAGCCCTCCGGGCCTGCTCCTCTGCCCACTCTCCTGCTGGGGCTGGTGAACAATGGCAGTGGAAACAATCAGTGAGCGAGGTTTAGAAGATGGGGCAGGAGAAGTGCAGCTCTGCTGGTCTCTCGTGCTCCTGGAGCCTCACACTGCTTGGACCCCTTGGTGCAGGGATTGACTGAGGCATCAGTGTGGCCATGACAAGGGATCTTTTCCCCTGGCCGGCCCCTTGGTAGCGTGGCTTGCTCAGAGGAGGGCTGAGTTCTCCCTGTGATGAAGTGTCACCCAGCAGGGCTGCAGGATTGCTGGGGTGAGGGTGGTACCCGATGCTTGGCCACCTCACAGGCTTGCCCTGCCCAGGCTTCCTGCACATCACCTTGCCCTGCTGTGCACTGCTGGGGCTTTGTACACGGGGAGAGAGGAGCAGTGATCAGCAGTATCCAGACACATATCCAGAACTCTGGTTTCCCACTTGGAAAAGGAAACAGCTCATCTAAAGCTTTAGTGCATTCATTGCGTGTAAAAGCAAGGGACAAAGGGCCCATCCAGGCCTGACTGCCAGCTACAGCCATCCCGGGCTGCTATGAGGCACGAGGCTGAGCGGGGCACGGCGGCAGGGCTTGTCTCCATTGTGTCAGCTCTTTCTTCAATGGCCTGTCTGGAACGGGGCGAGTCTGAGCCCTGAACACCCTCATTAAAAGCTGCTTTACCCCACACGCCATCCAAAGAGGATCAGTAGTTCTCACTTCTCCATGTAAGTCTCTTCTTTCCAGCTTTTTCTCCTTACACATTTTCCTTCCTCAGGGCTCTGAGGTTTTCAGTGGGGCTGTCAGGCTGAGGTTCAGTCTTGCTGCCCCTTGAGCCTGCTGCTGGGGATGTCCAGAAAAGCTATGAGAAGCACAGTGTCTGGAGGAGGATCTGCCCTGGTTCCTCACCTACTCAGAAATGGAAAATGGAGCTGCTGGCACAGCACCAGGCTGATGGGGGTGGCAGCTTGGGGAGGTCCCAGCCCTGGTCGGTGAGAGGGTGTCCCACCATCCATCGCTGAGCCTCTGCCACGCTCTGGGATTGTTTAAGGCTCTTTACTCTGCCTTGGCGTGAGAACTGCATAGCACAGACAGCACAAGGACAGCAGAGGAAGCTGGATCAAATGCCACATGACCTGATTTGTGTGAGGCTAATTATCTAATTAAGATATTGAAACAGGAGCCTGAATATCTGAGTGCTCTTCCTACTTTGGCCAAGCGCCTGCAGTGCGATGTGGAGCGTTCAGGTTTTCTGGGCACGGCGTTCCCCTGCCGTGGATGTGGGTACAGACACCCAGTGCCACACACGGAATAAAGCTGGTCCGTGTGCGCTGCCCTCGGCGTGCGACAGCTCAGCCGTGCCAGGCGTTTGTGAAACAGCCCCAGCATGTGCACTCTGTTCTAATTTGCATGTAACTGTTATTCAGAGTCGGCACTTGAGTAAAGCAGAAAAAGGAACATGCTGCTTATCTCTTACTTGTTATATTTAGGGAAGAGTAAGCTGACTCTTTGGAGTTGGGGATTTTTCCTTCCTTATTTGAGTGTTTAATCTAGGGAATTAAAGTTGTGTTCCTTTGAGATTTAGGATTTGGTGTGTATTCAGCTTCAGAAAGCTGTGTTCTGAGCTTCTGTGGGTACAGCTTAGCATTCACATTCACATACCAAAATCATCACTTCTCCATTGAGATCGCATCACTCTTGAGTGGTGCTTGTAGACGTCAAGAAACACACTTGGTGCTACCAAAGAAACTTGGAGGATGTGATTTCTGGGGAGGCATCTGTGAAGCGATAGTTGCCCACGGACAGGGTTAGTGGGGCTTCAGCCTCTCATGGGAGGTTTGACTAGCTCTAGGCACTGGAGCATCAGGCAGTGTCTCCTGGCACTGGGATGCCCTGGCGTGCTGAGGGGCTTCCAGAAGAGGCGGTGGGTGAGTTTGCTTGAGCCACGGGCGTCTGGGTTCCACGTGGCAGTTCTGCATTTATTCCCACCCTTTCCCATCCCCCCAACCCTGGCTGCTGTGAGGCTGGAGGTCCCCACTGCCCCTGGCTGCTCTCCATTGTGGTTTCCCCTGCTTTGTTTACAGCTGTTCCAGATGTTCAGTGCTTGGCAGGAGCCCCTATGACATGGGACACAAGTATCTCCTCTTTCTGCCTCACACGCGCAGCGGTGACTCACAGGTGACCTTGTCCTGGCTTTGCTGAGGAGGATGGAGAGGGCTGAGGTCCCCACAGTCCCAGGCTGGTGACTCCCAAATGTGGTAGGGGGCCAGAGACAGGATCCTGCACTCCTCCCTCCTCGATGGCAATGAGCAGGGGTGCAGACATGTTTTCTGCAGGGAGCTGGAGCTCTGAGAGTCCCTGGTCAATGTTCCTCTGGGGCTGTGCTGTGTGGGTGCAGACTGTACCCTCATCCTCTGCAGGACCCTCAGTTGGGTTGCTCACCTTCTCCCCGGAGCTCTGCAGCATCCTGCCCTGTGTCCGCTGCCATGGCTGCAGAAGTCCTTGCGTGAGATGTACGTGGCCACCCACCCCGTGCCATCCTGGTGACGCAGCCCTCCTGCTTGATGGAGATATTAAGTCATCCTTGGGGGGTTCTGGGGGGTGCTCAGTCCTTTTTATTCTTTTCTTCTGGAGTCGGGCACCCAGCCAAAGAGCTGAAGGAGCAATGGCACAGCCTCGCAGGGGAGAGCTGTGAGGACAAGTCTGGTCTCGTGAACTGCAAAAATCCCTCTGGAGCATGGTTCCCCCTGCACCCTGGCTGCCGCCCCACACGTAGGGGTGCTCCTGGCCCCTCCGGCAGGGTGCTCAGTCCTTTTTATTCTTTTCTTCTGGAGTCGGGCACCCAGCCAAAGAGCTGAAGGAGCAATGGCACAGCCTCGCAGGGGAGAGCTGTGAGGACAAGTCTGGTCTCGTGAACTGCAAAAATCCCTCTGGAGCATGGTTCCCCCTGCACCCTGGCTGCCGCCCCACACGTAGGGGTGCTCCTGGCCCCTCCGGCAGGCATGGTCCTCTGGGTGCTGGGCCCCCTCTCAGCTTCCTCACCACCCCAACAGAATGATGACCAAACCTTTATCACCCTTCCCATAGACTGTGGCTGCTGCATGAAACACTCAGAGCAGTGTCCTGTGGCTGCTGGAGATCCACTGCTGTTAGCTGGTAGGGGAAGGCACGATGGTGTCCTGCAGGTAGAGGACTTCGTGCCCTCCACGTGCCTTCACCAGCACCCAAGGCGTGGAAAAGCCCCTTCCCTGGAGGCTGCAGCGAGGTCTCAGCTCTCTGGCGGCACGTACCCCCTCCCTTGCCCCTGCCTGTCCCGGGCAGGGTGCCCTGCCGCGCCTGGGTGCAAGCTGTGCCGTCCCTCCCCGGCGGAGCACGTGCCAGCGGCTGCAGTGCCGCCCCGCACGTCTCCCACCAGCCCTGGAGCTGCCAGCGATGCTCCCCACTGATGGGTGCCCCTTGCGCAAGCAGCAGCCGAGCCCTGTCCCGAGTGGGACAGGGGCTCTTTCATGAGCCCCGCCAGAGATTTCTGTGGAGCCGCAGGTAGTTTTTAAGGGGTGTTGGTGCAGATTGTGAAACACTTGAATAGAGGCAGAGAGGAAGTGTTGAGCAACCACCCTGTCCTCCCAGCTGCCAGAGCTGCATCCCAGATGCAAAAGTGGGGAAGTGGGAGCAGGATCAGCTGAAAGGGGAGCGAGCGTGGGGCAGCCTTTCCCTGGCAGAGAGGCTGTGGGAGAGCTGGGTGTGGGGAGCTGTGGTGGGCGAACTCCCTCGTGTGCAGCTCCAGAGCCGGTCCGTATCGCTGGTCACTTGTGAGT